>NC_133619.1:20705389-20835389 GCF_048593235.1 Sminthopsis crassicaudata | reverse complement strand
TCTACTGATTTCAACATTTTGGTCAAAGACTCCTAAGGCACCCACCTATCTAGGAACAACAGGAGTATGTTAAAGGGACAAGAGATATTTTTCTTTGTGACTGGCTTCATCATTATGCTGAAGACACTGAGACTATCACTTCAACCCCTCTGAGACTAAGGTTTAAGAGTGAGTGTTTAAGGGTGATTAGGGCTAATTACCATTCTATCACCACCCAAAGTCAGCAATACCTGTTAATTGTTTGCTGCCACTGGCTTATCAGGTAGCAGGCACAAATGCCTATAGAATTGAGGGAAACAGGTTAAATTGCTTTGATTTTATTTGTGGCATGGAGAAGTCTCTATTTTTCAGTTTTTTATGTTTCCTACTGAATTGAGGGAGGGCTTTTTGAGGGGGGAAGATAAGGGTTAAGAAACATCCCAACTTATTTCATTAATGTACAGAACTCCTGATGAGGAAAACCCCTCCTGGAAATAGAGATAAACAATAATCCTTCCACTTGCAGGTTTAAAAAGTTCTCCAAGGCATTTTTCAGTCACCCAAAGTCAAACCTTGAATTCAGATCTTCAGATTCTGAGGTTGATTTTCTGGCTACTTATTTTACATTCTCTCTCCTCATACCATCTAGAATTGAATCCAATGTATTATTGTTTTCACTTGAAAGTGATGGGGGACTATCTTTTAGACACTGTCTCATAGCTTAGGATAATGAAAAATAAAAATTAAAAATTAAATTTAAAAAATCCTGGGCTGTGTTGCAGAAGTTCTGGGTTCTTTTACTAGTTATTTTAGACAATGGTATGATCTTGTAAAAGTAATTTCCTCTCCTTGCTTCTCAGTTTTATTATTCATCAAATACATTATATTTTTATATAATATTATATTAAAATATTAATTATATCTTATTATATTGTATTAATATGATATAATCATCATGATGATTATATTATATTGATATAATATAATCATCATGATGATTATATTATATTAATATAATATAATCATCATGATGATTATATTATATTAACATATCTTATATTAAAAAGATAAATTCTCCTCCCTACCCAATATCTTAGGATGATATATAAACTAGAGTAGGTAAAGAAACTCACCTTTCTCTATGAACAAAGAAGGGTAATATAAATGCTGATATAAAAGATCCACTTCTGTAATTGGAAATGGAAAAACCATCATTAATTCATTCCTCTGATCATATTATCTATGTAATCATAACCTCTTTCAAACTCAAGGAAACATTTAAGACTCATCTACCAAATTGGAGATCAATTATACTCTGAATCAGTAGAGATAATTTCCAAACTTTAGGAAAGTAACCTTTGAACCTCTATCTTGCAATTCCTACTATCACAGACAAGTCAAATTTCCATAACCAGGCTACCTACATCTCATTTGGTTTCTAGCAGGTAATCTTAAGGTCTCAAAGGCAAATCTCAAATGTTATTTACTTAAACTCCTACAACTTTTCTCTTCCCTCTTTCAATAAAATTATTAGCTGAGAATCATTTATTCAGTCAACCTTAAGTAAGTTTGAAAAGGGGAGCAAGAACTAATTTAATATGATAAGAACAAATGGTATTTTTAGAAAAGGCTTCACATGACAATTGTGGAAACATGTATAGAAAGAATTGCACATGTTTAATATATATATTGGATTACTTGCTGTCTAGGAGAAGGGAGAGGGAGGAAGAAATTTGGAACATAAAGTTTTGCAAGAGTGAATGTTGAAAACTATACATAGGTTTTGAAAATAAAAAGTTAGTTAAAAATTCTAAAAAGCAAAAAAATAAAATAAAATAAATACATAAGGCTTCAAAAGCTTTCTCACACGTATTCTCACAAATACATACAAAATTCAAGGGAAAGTAGGATCAAGTTTAGAAAAAAATACATGTGGGAAAATGGTAACAGACATTTTGGTTGCTGAAAGTCCTTTTCTCCCACTCCTGTGATGCTTGAAAATATCCTCTTAGGCATGGAACAGCCTTTTTTGTTGGACTCCTTGCAGAGATATGAGATCAGTCCGGCTTTGGCTGCTGATGATACAGACACTAGTAGTGGGGACAATTTAGGACACAGATGGGAAGAAGAAAATCAATGCTGTCTCTTGGGGAGAATTCTAGGACACCAATAAGAAGTTATTGAAGTCAATTATGCGGAGGAACCTTTAAAGTTAGAATATTTTTTCTCTCAAAGTCAGTTCCGTCTAGAAAGTTCAGCTAGAATTCCACATTCACTTTCATTTCTTCTTTTCTCATCTCTCTTGAAAATATGAGATAGGGCACTCAAGTATTCTCAGCTTATCCAAATATGAAATTTGGGCAGTATCTTTTTAGTTTGAACTACTTCAGACTTGGTCTAAAGTCTTCGGGTTGCCTGATGAGACCCGCTTTCATGTAGTTAAAGTAGCAGAGTTAAAGTGCAATGTGATGGTTGCAATCCTATTTTTACTTAAGAAACCATTAATCCTTGGAGCAATGGCTAACAATGAAGCCCATCTCCTCTCTAAAATAAAAGAGGGCCTTTTCAGCTCTCAATCTATGGATCAAAATGTCCAATAAAGCTAAGAAAGGTCCACAAAGCAGCTGAGAAATTATGTCCATGATGGATTACTAAACTCTAATTTTAAACATTTGTGAGCCTGAAATTGCTAGGGTTTATGATGGGCTCCTTGCAGGTTTCTATTTCCAGTGACAGCTATACTTCAGTAATCATAGAACTATTTGATCCTGCAATAAAACTGCTGCCCAGCCACAATCTCCCGCTGGTCCAATTTTCCAGCCCAAAATCAGATATAATGTTTTCTGTGCAGTCATTCAGAATATTCTCTTTAACTACCTACGAATCCGGAAGTATATAATATATTTTTAAAGCATGAACCCAAGTGTTAAATTTATTTCTTTTCTAAAAGCAAAAATAAGTTGAAGTATTTTTATTTCTCTGTGTTTTCATCCTTTTGGATTTCAAATTTGGAAGTCTTTTTTATCTTCTATAAAGTTTTTACTTCTTTTCTGAAACATAGTAAAAGTTTTATCAGTTTTTATGTTGTACCAAAATATCTTCTACTAATTGACATGCACAAAGATGCTTGATTATTATGATCTCAATGAAAGTCATACTCTTTTTGTCCACTTGGGGAACAAGTGAATGCAGTAGTTTATGGAAAATCAGTGACTCATATCACTTTAGGATGATGGATTTTTTTTTCAGCCCTATCAACTCAGAGAAAGCATCCAGTTATGAAGGCACTATCTATATGGATAAAATTAAATAACAATAGGTACATATAATTTTTCATTTTTAGACCACTAACCATGAATTACCCTAGAACAACAAAACAATCTTGTTATTCTAATGTGGTTTATTTTGAGGAGTGATGTGTTAACAAGAAGCACAGTAAATTAGGAATTGTCATCCCTAATTAGTGTGTAGGTAACCTGAAAACTAGGAAATCAGAGATCTCTCCTTCCCTATTATGCTGTTTCTTCTCAAAGAGTTCCATAGTTCCATCCTCAGTCCAATTTCTGAAATTATCCTCCATATTCAAATTCCTTGATAATTTATTGATGATCTCTGGTCAAGTTTTTTTGTTTGTTTATTTAATAAGTAATCCAAAGGGAGTCAGATTTTTTTTTATTTATTTATTTATTTATTTATTTTTTTTTTTTTGGCTGAGGCAATTGGGGTTAAGTGACATGCCCAAGGTCACACCACTAGGAAGTGTTAAGTGTCTGAGGTCATATTTGAACTCAGGTCCTCCTCACTTCAGGGTTGGTTCTCTATGCAGATTTTGGGAGTCAGATTTTGCAAAATGAAATTGGTAGTTTTGGATTGCACAGGAAAAAAAAAAGTATTCAACTAAATATATCCAGTGATTTCTTTACTAGTAAGCATTGGTCCAAGATCAAGCCTGGTCAGTCTGTCCCCAGGCCTGTGTCCTATCTTTATTCCCAAGGATGAGGAAAAAAAGATCTCTTGGTTCTCAAAGATCTTGAGGAAGGAATGCAAAAATTATTTGTCAAACCGATTAAGGAAAATTAAATCTCCAAAGAGAAAGAAGATATGGAAAATTGAGCAAAAGTCAAAATCACACTGAAACCAAATAGCAAGGAAAGTCGAAGAAAGGATTCAGTTCCACCATTATTCAGCAAAGAGGAAAGCCAGAAAAGATGTTTCCCTTGACTGAATGCCCTTTTCTTTTCCCCTATCTCCTGTGAAAGATGCTGTGTATATATCCTAAATTTGTCCAATGTGCTGTTGGAAAGTCCAACACTCCAAAAAAGTGAAAAAAATCTAAATTATACCCTAGGTCATGAAAGTTGCTACCAACAAAATCACCTTTCCTTAATATATGAATTTTTTTTTTCATTTTAACTGCTTAAGATATTTAATCTTCAGTTAAAGGATCCAGCCAATAAATGAGATGCTTTTAGGCTCTCCAGGTAACTATTCTGAGAAGTTCCCTAACAGTATAAAACCCAACATATAAAATAACAAAAATACCAATAACATGCATAACATTGTTTTAAATAGGTTTCTAGTTCTCATAATCTAGTTGCAAATTGGGACATGTCTCTTGATCTCATCATAATTGAATCAGCTTTTGTAGTTACACAGCTCCATGGATAAAAAACCTTCTGGCTCATCACTCCTAGCTCAGTGCATCCTAGAACTACCTGTGCTGTAAGTACCACTTACGCTCATATTATGTACATAAGATATAGACTGGGATGAGTATGCTTTGTGATCAGTTATAAAATATCTTCACTGTACATTGCCACTCATTTTGGGAGCATCAATTTTTTCTATTAGCTATATTTTATTGTAAACCTTACTGTCTTAAAATATGATAATGATTTGGCCAAACATTGGAACTTGTAGGTTACTTTGATGACTTACAGTGACAACTAGATCCATTATTTTAAATCATGACTGTCATAGAAAATTTGAAAAGTATGATTGTGATAAGCATCTATTGTAAAGAGATATTGAATGAGATACATTTTTAAATATATATATATATATATATATATATATATATATATATATATATATATATATATATATATATATATTAGGCTATTTGAGAAATTAATAGTTGAGAGATACAGGTATTTAATTCATGGTATCATACGTTGTTTCTGTATAGAGTAATCCACATATTATAATCTACATGGTTCCCTTATGGTCTTTCAAGCTAATAACATGTAATATTTAGGTGTTTGCTTAACCCACTGAATGAAGGTGATACAATGATAGCTAAATGAAAGGAATAAGAGTGAGGAGAGAGAAGTATATTTTTGGTGAGTCAGAACTTTCCATTTTGGGGAATATTCTATAGATAATTTAAAATTAAAACTCAAATTTGTTCCTTAGTTTTCTCTATATCTCTTCTGCTCTTATTTTCATACCTTGTTTTGAAGTGTTGGAACTACCCAGGATGGTAAGAATAATTAGCAACTATTCACAATAGCAGTAGCATCTAATTAGAAAATAAATTCTATTACTTTTAAAACATATATACAGGTATTTGTTACTTGCAAGGAAATCATTTTTCAAAATGAAAATAATGGTATGAAAATTTAAATCAATGAAAAGCATTTCACTGTCATAAGTAATCATTTATGAAGGTGTTTCTATGAATTGGGACTGGGGTTATTAGAAATATACATGCTGAAAGGAAAATAGACCATCAGCATGAGGCCGGGCATATATTTAAAATGTCATGATGCATAACTCATGAGAAATGTTGTAGTAAAAAAATAACATAAATCACATATAAGGGAATCGTAATAATAAATAAAGGCATACTTGTTTTAGCTAAAAATTGAATTCACCACAACACTTAATAAACATTTCTTTATAAAGCTCTCTGAGAACTATATAATCCCTAGGATCAAGTACAAACTTTGTGTGTGGCATTCTAATAAATGCCTTTAATAAACTTATTTCCACTTACTTTCCAATCTATCAAATATTATGCTTCTATGGCCCAGAAAAACTGCACTTCTCGATGTGTCCTATAATCAGTATGGCATTTTCTGTTTCTGGAAGGGATTTTCTTTTCACCTTTACTTCTCAGAAAGCTCAGCTCTTTTCCAAGCTCAGTTGACCTCTCCAGCTGCTAACGCTCTTCTCTCTTCAGATCTCTCTTTACTTATTTTTTTTTATTTTTTTTATTTTATATATATATATATATATATATATATATATATATATTTTATAATATTATCCCTTGTATTCATTTTTCCAAATTACCCCCCCTCCCTCTATTCCCTCCCCCCGACGACAGGCAATACCATACATTTTACATGTGTTACAATATAGTCTAGGTACAATACATGTGTGCGAATATCACTTTCTTGTTGCACAATAAACATTAGAATCCGAAGGTACATGCAACCTGGGCAGACAGATATTAGTGCTAACAATTTTCATTCCCCTCCCAGTGTTTCTTCTCTGGGTGCAGCTACCCCTGTCCATCATTGATCAACTGGAAGTGAGTTGGATCTTCTTTATGTTGAAGATTTCCACTTCCATCAGAATACATCCTCATACAGTATTGTTGTTGAAGTATACAGTGATCTTCTGGTTCTGCTCATTTCACTCAGCATCAGTTGATTTAAATCTCTCCAGGCCTCTCTATATTCCTCCTGCTGGTCATTTCTTACCGAGCAATAATATTCCATAACCTTCATATACCACAATTTACCCAACCATTCTCCAACTGATGGACATCCATTCATCTTCCAGTTTCTAGCTACAACAAAAAGAGCTGCCACAAACATTTTGGCACATATATGTCTCTTTCCGCTGTTTAGTATTTCTTTGGGATATAATCCCAGTAGTAGCGCTGCTGGGTCAAAGGGTATGCACAGTTTGATAACTTTTTGGGCATAATTCCAGATTGCTCTCCAGAATGGCTGGATTCTTTCACAACTCCACCAGCAATGTATTAGTGTCCCAATTTCCCCACATCCCCTCCAACATTTGTCATTATTTGTTCCTGTCATCTTAGCCAATCTGACAGGTGTGTAGTGGTATCTCAGAGTGGTCTTAATTTGCATTTCTCGGATCAGTAGTGATTTGGAACACTCTTTCATGTGAGTGGATATAGTTTCAATTTCTTCCTCTGAGAATTGTCTGTTCATATCCTTTGACCATTTATCAATTGGAGAATGGTTCGGTTTCTTATAAATTATGGTCAGTTCTCTGTATATTTTGGAAATGAGACCTTTGTCAGAACCTTTGTTTTTAAAAATATTTTCCCAATTTGTTACTTCCCTTCTAATCTTGTTTGCATTAGTATTATTTGTACAGAAACTTTTTAGTTTGATGTAATCAAAATCTTCTATTTTGTGATCAATAATGATCTCTAGTTCTCCTCTGGTCATAAATTCCTTCCTCCTCCACAAGTCTGAGAGGTAGATTATCCTCTGTTCCTCTAATCTATTTATTATCTCCCTCTTTATGCCTAAATCATGGACCCATTTTGATCTTATCTTGGTATATGGTGTTAAGTGTGGATCCATATCTAATTTCTGCCATACTAATTTCCAGTTTTCCCAACAGTTTTTTCCGAATAATGAATTTTTATCCCTAATGTTGGAATCTTTGGGTTTGTCAAAGATTAGATTGCTATAGATGTACCCTTTTTTGTCCTTTGTATCTAATCTGTTCCACTGATCTACCGGTCTATTTCGTAGCCAATACCAAATGGTTTTGGTGACTGCTGCTATATAATATAGCTTTAGATCAGGTACACTTAGACCACCTTCCTCTGAGTTTTTTTTCATTAGTTCCCTTGCAATTCTTGACCTTTTATTCTTCCATATGAATTTTGTTGTTATTTTTTCTAGGTCATTAAAAGAGTTTCTTGGGAGTCTGATTGGTATAGCACTAAATAAATAGATTAGTTTGGGGAGTATTGTCATCTTTATTATATTCGCTCGGCCTATCCAAGAGCACTGAATGTCTTTCCAATTATTTAAATCTGATTTTATTTTTGTGGCAAGTGTTTTGTAATTTTTCTCATATAATTCCTGACTTTTCTTTGGTAGATGGATTCCCAAATATTTTATACTCTCAACATTTGTTTGGAATGGAATTTCTCTTTGTATCTCTTGCTGTTGCATTTTGTTAGTGATATATAAAAATGCCGAGGATTTATGTGGATTTATTTTGTATCCTGCCACTTTGCTGAAATTTTGAATTATTTCTAGTAGCTTTTTAGCAGAGTCTTTGGGGTTCTCTAAGTATACCATCATGTCATCTGCAAAAAGTGATAGTTTAATTTCCTCATTTCCTACTCTAATTCCTTGAATCTCTTTCTCGGCTCTTATTGCCGAGGCTAGCGTTTCTAGTACTATATTGAATAGTAATGGTGATAGTGGGCAACCTTGTTTCACTCCTGATCTTACTGGGAAAGGTTGGAGTTTATTTCTATTGCATATTATGCTTACTGACGGTCTTAAATATATACTCCTGATTATTCTAAGGAATAATCCATTTATTCCTATACTCTCAAGAGTTTTTAGTAGGAATGGATGTTGGATTTTGTCAAATGCTTTTTCTGCATCTATTGAGATGATCATATGGTTCTTATTAATTTGATTATTAATATGGTCAATTATATTAATAGTTTTCCTAATATTAAACCAGCCCTGCATTCCTGGAATAAATCCTACTTGATCATAGTGTATTATCTTGGAGATGATTTTCTGAAGTCTTTTTGCTAATATCTTATTTAAGATTTTAGCATCAATATTCATTAAGGAGATTGGTCTATAATTTTCTTTCTCAGTTTTCGATCTACCAGGTTTAGGTATCAGTACCATGTCTGTGTCATAAAAGGAGTTTGGTAGGACTCCTTCATCCCCTATTTTTTCAAATAATTTATATAACATTGGGGCTAATTGTTCTTTAAATGTTTGGTAGAATTCACATGTGAATCCATCTGGCCCTGGGGATTTTTTCCTGGGGAGTTGATTAATAGATTGTTCTATTTCTTTTTCTGAAATGGGACTATTTAAGCAATTTATCTCCTCCTTTGTTAATCTAGGGAGCCTATATTTTTGGAGAAAGTCATCCATTTCACTTAAGTTATCAAATTTATTGGCATAAAGTTGGGCAAAGTAACTCCTTATTATTTCTCTAATTTCCTCTTCATTGGTGGAAAGATCCCCCTTTTCATTTGTAAGACTATCAATTTGATTTTCCTCTTTCTTTTTTTTGATCAAATTTACCAAAGGTTTATCTATTTTATTGGCTTTTTCATAAAACCAACTCTTGGTTTTATTTATTAATTCAATAGTTTTTTTACTTTCAATTTTATTGATTTCTCCTTTTAATTTTTGTATTTCGAGTTTAATTTTTGGTTGGGGGTTTATAATTTGGTCTTTTTCTAGCCTTTTAAGTTGTAAGCCCAATTCGTTAATCTTCTCTTTCTCAATTTTCTTCAAATAAGCCTCTAAAGATATAAAATTTCCCCTTATTACTGCTTTAGCTGCATCCCAAAGATTTTGATATGATGTCTCATCATTATCATTATCTTGGGTGAAATTATTAATTGTTTCTATAATTTGCTCTTTCACCCAGTCATTCTTTAAGATGAGATTATTCAGTTTCCAATTACTTTTTGGTCTATTTACCCCTAACTTTTTACTGAATGTAGCTTTTATTGCATTGTGATCTGAGAAGAAGGCATTTATTATTTCTGCCTTCCTACATTTAATTTTGAGATCTTTATGTCCTAATATATGGTCAATTTTTGTATAGGATCCATGAACTGCTGAGAAGAAAGTATATTCCTTCCTATTGCCATTCAGTTTTCTCCAAAGGTCTATCATACCTAGTTTTTCTAATGTTCTATTTACTTTTTTAATTTCTTTCTTGTTTGTTTTGTGGTTTCATTTGTCTAAATCTGAGAGTGCAAGGTTGAGATCTCCCACTATTATAGTTTTACTGTCTATTTCTTCTTGCAGTTCTCTTAACTTTTCCTTTAGAAAGTTAGATGCTATACCACTTGGTGCATATATGTTTAGTATTGATATGGCTTCATTATTTATGCTACCTTTCAGCAGGATATAGTTTCCTTCCTTATCTTTTTTAACGAGATCTACTTCTGCTTTTGCTTGATCTGAGATAAGGATAGCTACCCCTGCTTTTTTGGCTTTACCTGAAGCATAATAGGCTCTGTTCCAACCTTTTACCTTTACTCTGTATGTATCTCCCTGCTTTAAGTGTGTTCCTGTAGACAACATATTGTAGGGTTCTGCTTTTTGATCCAATCTGCTATCCGTCTCCGTTTGATGGGATCGTTCATCCCATTTACATTTACAGTTAAAATTACTAATTCTGTGTTTCCTGCCATCGTATTATCCCCAGATTATACTTTTTTCCCTTGACCCCCCTGATCCCCCTCCCCGATATTTAATTTACAGACCCCCCTTGTGACGCGCAACCCTCCCTCTTTTTTTTTTTTTTTTTAGGATCCCTCCCCCCTCCCTCCAAGTCCCTTCACTTATTCTCCTTTTCCTTTCCCCTTTTCCTCTCCCCCCTTTTAATGAGGTGAGAGAAAATTCTCTGAAAAACAAATATGTTAATTATTTACTCTTTGAGCCTCTTCTGATGAGAGTAAGATTCACACAATGATTCTCCCCCTCACTAAGTTCCCTCAGATATGGTGTATTTTCTATGTCTCTTCCTGGGATGTAGTTTCCCTCTTTTTATCACTCCTTCCCCTTTTTCTGAACCGACCTCCTTCCCTTTACCACACCCCCCTTTTTTTCTTTTATATCAGTAAAATCAAATTATCCTTGAGTATTTTTTATATACCCACAACAGAGTTACAGTTCTCAAGGGTTCTGTGTACCTTTTTCTGTTTCTCTTCAGTCTTGTGGATGTAGATCAAATTTTTTGTTTAAGTCTGGTTTTTTTCTTAGAAACATATAGAATTCCTCTGTTTCATTGAATGACCATCTTCTTCCATGGAAAAAGATGCTAAACTTAGCTGGGTAGTTCATTCTTGGTTGCAGTCCTTGATCTTTTGCCTTTCGGAATATCAGATTCCAGGCCCTTCTATCTTTTAATGTGGAGGCAGCCAGATCTTGGGTGACCCTTATTGTGGCACCTTGGTATTTAAATTGTTTTTTTCTAGCTGCTTGCAGGATTTTCTCCTTTGTGTGGTAATTCTGCAGCTTAGCCACAATATTCCGTGGTGTTCTTTTTTTAGGGTCTATTTCAGAAGGAGTTCGATGAATTCTTTCCACATCTACTTTCCCTTCTGTTTCTATTATCTCTGGACAGTTCTCTTTGATAATTTCCTGTAAAATAGAATCTAGGCTCTTTTTTTGGTCATAGTTTTCTGGAAGTCCAATAATCCGCAGATTATCTCTCCTAGATCTATTTTCCAGGTCTATAGATTTTCCCAGTAAGTATTTGACGTTGTTCTCCAGCTTCTCATTTTTTTTGTTTTGTTTGACTGATTCTTGGGTTCTCTGTGAATCATTCATTTCTATTTGTTCCATCCTGACTTTTAAGGAGTTATTTTCTTCTTTCACAGTTTTTAGTTCTTTTTGTAAATGCCCAATTTCGTTTTTAAATGAATTATTTTGCTCTATTGAGTTTTTTTCCATTTCCCTAATTTTTTTTTTTGAGAATTATTTTCTTTTTCCAATTCAGAAATTCTATTTTCTTGAGACTTTTTTATCTTTTCCAATTCAGAAATCCTACTTTCCTGTGTTTTTTTAACCTTTTCTAATTCACTAATTTTGTTTCCCTGCATCTCCTGTGAATTCTTTATTTTTTCCAACTCCAATTTCAGGACGTTGTTATTCTCTATCATAACTTCCCTTTCCTTTCCCCATTTTTCTTCGATCTCCCTCAATTTCTTAAGAGCTTCTTCTAGGAGAGAGTTATGTGATGGGGGGCAGGGATCGTTCCCCTTTAGGTTGTTATCTGATTCTCTGCTGTCAACTTCCTCGGGGTTGGACACCCGCTCTTTCTCTGTATAGAAGGAATCTATAGTTTTTCTAGCTTTTTTGCTCATACTTAAAAAATGTTTTGGGGTCTGTCCCTGGGGTAGGAAATTATTTACTTCTTTACCAGCTTCCTCCCAGACCGGATGGATGCAGCGGCTCCTGAGCCCGAGCTAAGAGAGAGCTCTGGGAGCGAGTTCCCCACCCCCTCCCTGGAAGTGCCTCAGAGGTGATTAGCACTGCTGTGCTCGAGGGCGTAGAATAGTGAAGACAGCAGGAAGCCCAGCCTATGTGTCCGGGTGGGGAGTGGATGTCTGCAGCAGGTGACGTGAGAAGCCCCTGCGCTCAAACTGGAAGTGTCTGCCAGAAACCTTGGTCCCTAGTTCAAAGGTTCAGCTTCTCTGGGACTTCCTGGAGCTGAGTTCCACTCCCTCCAGCTAAGTTAGGCAGTGTGTGTTGCCTTGGGCCGTATCCACCCACTTGTCAGTCTCTTAACTATTCTCAGGAGGGAGCTGAGGCCACACCCCCTGGTGCCGAGTCTGCCGAGTCACCCCCAGGGTGGGTGGGTGGGGGGGAAATCTAATCTGATTTTTAAAATATTTTGGCTTTCTCTTCTGAACTGCTAAATAATTAGCAGAGAAGAGCTAACAGCCTGTGCCAGATTCCTTTACCTCAGTGGCTTCTCTGATCCCAGAGCCCCTCCCAGCGCAATGGGCGCAGTGTGCCCCTACCCCACTGTCTGTGCTGGTCTTTCTTATTCCTCCCCTGAGAACTGACCTTTCCTGTTGAAACTCCAGATTCTCTTCAGCTGGTAAGTCGTGCTTCCAGTCCTTGTGGTATCTATCAGTCCTGAGCTAATTCTGAGACTTAATTTATCTAATTGGTTGTGAGGGAGTGAGGACGTTCACTGAGTCGTGTGTTTCTTCTCCGCCATCTTGGCTCCGCCCCCCAAACAAACGAAAGTGATATCTTGACAAGGAGGGGAAGAAGCCAGGGGAGGACAGACTTTTCCTGTGTGGGCCCTCAAATGTTCAGGTTCAGAAGGAGACCCCAAAAGGTTGGTCCCAACCTTGTAATTGTAATGCCAATTGAAGTGGGCTAAGCTCCAAAAAGCTCTCTTTACTTATTTTGCAAATAATCTCTAAAGAATTCTATATTGATATGTCGTGATGTTGATGCAATGTAAGTTCCTTAATGGCAAGAATTTAAAGGTGAATTAGATTATTATGAAAGCTTGATTAAATAATTGATTGTACATATAATCTATGCTTCTTGAATTCTCCATTAATTCAAAGAACAATGCAACATACAAAAATAGAAAAGATCAGGTTTTTGTTTTCAAAGGGTTTACAATTCAAAGCACTAATATAGAGGAAAGGGTGGTCTAGAATCAGGAAGCCCTGAATTCAAGCTATATATCTGATGCACACTTACATTATGATTATGGGAAAATCTGTAAAGCTTTTAGTTCTACAATTAAGAACTGAAAACAATATATTGAACATGAATCATTGATCTGTTTCAGTGGACACTGTTTCCATGCTAGCAATCATCTCCACTGAAGAAATCACAAGCTCCCCCTTTCTCTACACCACCCCCATAAGTGTTCTTTATTTTGCTTTATTCATTTCTAGATATTAGTTGATTTTTCTAGTTTAGTTCTATGTACCAAGTCAGATTCAGGAGTCACTAGACCAGAGCACTCTTATAAAATTAAAAACTATAGGATTTCATAAACAGTGCTAAGAAATCCAAAGCCAGTCCCACATACTCAATACTAGAACTGCGGAGAACAGTGTTAGTACTGACTAGCATCTCTGCTTCCTCTTGGATTTAATCTTGAATTTTTTAAAATTTAATTGCTTTTTCTGGCTTCTAAACCTAAGACTGCTTTGGGATTGGGCCCTTGTCTTAATCTTTCCCTGAAAGCGGAAGAGTTCTTTAACTCCTTAATCTGTTCTCTTGGGAACAAAACTACAATTCAGCCACTGTGACAATCTGTTGCTTCTCACAGAAACAAGAATAGATTTAATCCCATACACATATATGAAAGCAAATCTAAGATATCTAGCTATTACTATAGGGAGTGAGTAGCAGTGCCATTGTAGCTATCTAGAACTATGATTTTGCTGATATATTGTAATCCATCTATCATTGTTGATTGGCAGCTTCTCCAAGGCAGCTTTCAGTCTTATTGTCCAGAAGCTTAAATGAATTGGACAGAATTATATAGTAAGTAGGCTTCACAGGGCAGGAATTAGTTCTATAGTTGTATGTGGAGGGATTATTCCATCCCTAAATTCATCAATAGTATAATTCCTAGCAGAGATTGGACTGTGATATGTTACTGAGGAGGGGTCCTGAGCATAACATTTCAACTAGAGGATACAACTGAAATAGCAGGAAGAAAGAGATGGAGCCTTACTAGGGATTTTGACTGGATTCATAAGTGATATTGAAAGATAACTTGGCAAATGAATACCAATAAAAATAGAAGAATATAACTCTTGTTAATGGTAAGTGGAGGTGGCTAGTAAGGAAGAATTCATTCTGAACAATGCTCAATCAATCAGCATGCATTTGTTAAGTACCTACTCCCTGATAATGTGCTAGATGCTGAGGATTCAAAGATGTAAATGTAACAGTCACTGTCCCCAGAGACCTGATGTTGGAGGAGAAAGTGGGAATTTACCTCTCTCTGTCTCTCTGTCTCTCCTTTCTCTCTGTCTCTCTTTTCTCTCTCTGTCTCTCTCTCTCTCCTTTCTCTCTCTGTCTCTCCTTTCTCTCTGTCTCTCTCTTTTCTCTCTCTGTCTCTATGTCTCTCCTTTCTCTCTGTGTCTCTCCTTTTTCTCTGTCTCTCTCTCTTTCTCTCTCTCTCTCTCTCTCTCTCTCTCTCTCTCTCTCTCTCTCTCTCTCTCTCTCTCCTTTCTCTCTGTTTCTCTCTTTTCTCTACACACACACACACACACACACACACACACACACACACTGAAGATCTGAGATCAAATCTGATCCCAGACACTTATTAGCTTGGGCAAGTCACTTAATACCTACTAACCTTATGTGAAATGGAATTAATAATATCACCTAACTTGGTTTTTAGGAGGATCAAAAGAACTGATATTTGCAGAACTGTTTAAATAGTTCCTGGCACATGGTAGGTACTTAATAAATGTTCATTGCTTTCCTTTTCCTTATCCCAATTTGGCCATTGGATGCATGAAGAGGAGGGGTTTCTAACAAGAAGTCCAGATTGTGAAGAGCTTTACATAGCAAAAGAATTTTTCTTTCATCCTGTAAATAAGAGGGACTACTGGAGCTTAATCAGAAAGTAAATGATAAAGTTATATCTATTCTTTAAAAAAAATGAAGCTGTTAGCTATGTATAGGATAAACTGGACCAAAGGAGGGACTCTAAGCAGAGACATGACTAAGGAAGCAATTCAAATTGTCCTGATCAAAGCTGAGGAAAACTTGAACCAGGAAAATGAGTATGAGCAAAGAGAATAGGACAGATTCAGATGTTAGTAAAAATAGTGAGATTTGAAAAGTGCTTGTTTAAGTCAGATGAGGAAGAGAGTCAAGGACAAAATTGACATTGCAAAACAGTCTACTGGACATTCAGTAAGGCCCTTGACAAATTCAGAGAAATCTAAAAGAGGGGGAGTCTGAAGGAGAAAAGAATGAGCTCTGCTTTGAATGAGTTGAGCTTGAGGTGCCTTCTGGACATCCTGTTCAGAGGATAAGGTAGCAAAAGGAAAATAGACACTTAGAGCTTTGCTCCTAGAGTAGCAGGTGTGATAAGGTGAGGATCTAGGTAAGGAGTCTAAAAAAAAGCAGTCAAGTAGGTAAAAGACTAAGAGAAAGAAATGGTAGAAAATAACAAAAGGGAGACGAGCATTCAGAGGGAGAAGGTGATTTGGCAGTGTCAAATGCTCAGAGAGGTCAAGGAAGATTTTTAAAATATCACATTAATGTCAGAATAGGCAGTTTTATGCTTGCTATATCTTTATAGGCACTGTCCATAATTTTTCAAGTACTCTGGCAGCTTCAGATCTGCAACCAACTTATTTTAAAAATCTATGAAAATAAATGGGTTGATATGCTGAAATTACAAGACATGTTTACTGGTCTCTCTCCATCTCGTTTCTGTCTCTGTTTGCCTAGATCTGGTAAACCAAAACTATAAAAAAAACAACCACTCCAGCTTTACTAAACACTGGTCACCATAAGCCTTGAATCTGGCTGTAAAGTTTGCCTCCAGAAAACAAAAACCTTGCCTGGAAAGTTTAATTATTTGCTTTCTGGGGGAAGAGAGTGGTTGTACTTGCTGACAAGAAGCAGTCACAAATGATAATGTCAGTCAGTTTAATTATGATGACTGCAGCACGCTGGGATGCAAATTAAGATAGTCAAGATTAGCAACATGCCAGGTCTGGGATTGGTATATTTTTCAAGCTTGTTTTTGGATCTTCTCCGAATAAATCTTCAAATATCAGTGTACTTGTGCATGAAAACCCCAGCCCTCTCAGAAACTAAACTCAGAGATTTGCATCATCAAGAAGAAATTTTGAAATAATAGAAAAATTTATACTAATTTAGGTATCATTTATTTAGCATATTATAACTTATGAATCACTTCACATATTGAAGCAAGCAGGGGATATGATGAAAAGAGTAATGGGATTTATGGTTAGGAAGGTGTTGCAGAAATATTTTCTATTATCTCATCTCTATTGAGGCTCAGGATAATTTGGTGAAATAGATACACAAATTTGTATTGCTTCACTGAAAAAGATGATAGTAGGTCCCCACTTTTCCTCAGCCAATGTCCAGGGGAATAATCTGGTTGGCAGGGGAAGGGGAGTATAGGAAAGTTAAGGAGGCAAGGGGAGTATCTAATATTCATAAACAAGAGGCCAGTGAGATGAGAATGTGAATACATGGAACTAAAATGTCCACACCTTTGGAAACAATGCAATATCATCTTTCAAAACTTGTAGTTTATATTCATTGGTGGGGGGCAGCTAGGTGGTGCAGTGGATAGAAGTCAGTAGGACCTGAGTTCAAATCTTATCTCAGACACTTAACACTTCTTAGCTGTGTGAGTCACTTAACCCTAGCCTCAGGGGGAAATATATATATGTATATATATGTATTCATTGATGTCAGAATAAAACTTTGTCTCACTTTTACAAGAGTGTGAAGTTTTCCTTCTTGATAGCCCAGAATATCTGAATCCTCACTTTGTGAAAATACCCAAATTATAGTATTGAAATCCTGGAATCCCCCCAATCACCTCAATCCATAAACCGAACATCCTTTTTCATTTAAGAAAGGAAAGAGTAGGTTACCAAAAATCTGTTTGGGGAAGTAGGAGAAAGATTACCCCAAGTTACCTTTCAGATATGTATAGATCCATGAGAAGGAAGATTTGTTGGCAAAAACCCAACTTGGGAACACCATGTTATGCTCAGAATAGAAAGTCATTAGTTAACCATATGCCTGGAAATCCTCAAAAGACTTCCCGAATATTAAGCTGAAGTAAACTGTAAATATCTCAATAGCCATGGAATGATGATTTCAATGCCTGTTGAGAAGAATTTTGGCATAGAGTACTAAGATGGCATTATCATAATGTTAATGGCTAACATTTATATTGTCCTTAAGGCTTCAAAGTAATGCATTTTTATTATTTCATTGGACACTCTTAATAATCTTATGATAAAAATGCTGTGATTTTTCCCATTTTTCAGATTGTAAACTGAGATTTAGAGATTCAACAACATGCTCAATGTCACTAGCTATGGTGCCTCAAGTATCAAAGTCATATCTTCCTTACTCCACATCCATCACGTTATTCACAATGCCAACCAGTTGTCCAGAAAGTAATTACCTACAAAATGGGCAGCTTCTGTGAGGAAATTAAATTTTCTTAAATCATCAAAACTGACTGGGAAAATTCCATGTTCAACCACTGAAGGACAAGTGATGATTCTAGAGTAAATTCTATACAGTGTTTTTTGTTTCAATTTGTTTATCCAATATTTGTCAATACACACTAAATGACAATAGTATTAAAATATTTTTAAATGAAGGTAAAATATTAAAATAATGGGATCATCAAATGCTCCTAAAATTCTAGGGCATTTTAGAATAGAAAAATCTATATTAATGGAGGTGAAGGCAGTTGTGTTATACTAGAAAGGAATATAATGATTTAAAAGTCAAATGACATTTATTCTATGCATAGTTTCACATTCTATAACTGAGTCATGAATACCAGTTGCATTATCAACAGAAGAAATGATAGGTGGGACAGAGTTTGCCAAGGACATGAGCTAAATCAAGAGTGAATCAAAATTGATGGAAAATCCAGTGATAAAGGAGACAGAGAAAAATTCTGGAGAAACACAATGAGAATAAACATGTCCAAATCTTAGGTAACTAAGTTTAAAAAAAATCCTAAACTGAACATTTTTGGTATAACAAATAAGGAGCAAAAAGCAAGAGACTGCATCTTAAATATATTGATTAAAAGACTGCGAGTGTAGAATGACCTGTTGAAAGGGACAAAGATGGTACTAGTAGTATGGAGTCGTGCTGAGAATCTATGGCTTAAGGACAAAAATGAATTTCATGGATTAGACACACTTTAAGTTCTTTGATGTTTATGGTACTAACCTTGATGTTCTGAACATGGCAGTTATAGAAAAGTTTTATTATTGGACTAGATATTTAATTGTATTAGAAAAACAAACTACCTAGGAGAAAATTTCCTCTTTGAATGGAAATCAGTACTTTAACTATTTACAGACTTAGGGAACTGTCTGTTTCTCTGAGAAATTGAAGGGTTTGAATAGGATTATATAGCCTTGTCAGAGACAGAACTGGAACCTATAACTTCTTAACATTGGAGGGACATTTTTATCCAATACATCAGGGATGCCTTTGAACATGTGTATATGTGTATGTATTTTATGTTTATATGGGTAAAATATGGGTGGATATTTATATGAACATACTAGATCTTTAAATAAAAAGTATAGCAAAAAGCCAGACTGTAAATGTTGCAGAGATGAAAAATTACCAGGCTTTTAAATCCAGAGGAAATGGCTTGTTTAAATATTGCATGAGTCAGTGGAGCATAGTGGAGAAAGAACTCACCTCCAAGCCAGGAAGACTTGGACAAATACCCACTATGACTGGACAAGTAACTTAATATCCCAATACTCTGGGAAATTTCAAGATATGAAGAAGGCACCAATCAGCCCTGGTAAAGAGCATTTCCTCAACTGTGAGTTCCCTAAACTAGAAAAACATATCCTCTCCATCCTCCCTAGTCATATATTGTAATAAAACAGGAATTTACAAGAAATCAATGGAGAAAGCAGGTAAAATCAAGGTTGTTGCTATTATTTTTAATCATTTCCAATTCTTTGTGACCCCCTTTTTTTGGCAAAAATATTGGAGTGGTTTGCCATTTCATTCTCCAGCTAATTTTACAAATGAGGAAACTGAGGCAAACAGGGTTAAATTACTTAAGTCACACAACGAGTAAATTCCTGAAACTGAATTTAAACTCGCCTTCCCAACCCTGGTGTTCTGTTCACAGTGCACCTACCCACCAAAGTCAAGTTTAAAATGCCATTTTAGCCGAAGAAATAGGATGAAAATAGGTAAAAATAAGATCTTTGCCTTGAGTGAAGTTGTTTTACTTCTTCCCTCATTTGTTGTGCTTTATTTTAGAAACTCAAGTGTGACCATGATATTTTATACTAAAGAGAGCCAGGCTGGGACCACTCCCCACTCCACGTCCCTATGTTTCAGAAAAGTTGGGCCTTTAGATGGCTTCCTATCACTATAGCAGACAACAGAGTAGAAGGCTTCCATATCCATATGGACCAATGAGCTTTTCTGCCCATCCTCTTACAAAAAAACAAAAGGCAACATCTCATTTTTTGGACAAGACTTAAAGAAACTTAGCTGTGAATTAATGTCTCTTTAGGGATTTGACACATAGATTTGTCTCTGTGACCGTGAACAAGTTATTTGAACTCATTGTGATTCAATTTCCTTTTCTGTAAAATAGTGATAAAATCTGTCATACTGACCTCACAGTGTTATGAGGAGGATTCAATGTTTCTCAGGGAGTGGGGAATGGATGCAGACTGAACAGAAATCGCTCTAGCCATTGACTAGACTAGTAGAAGATACTGTATCACAATTCAAATGCATTGATTAAGAAAACAGCCAATCAGGAAGCACATATTGAATTCCCAGTAAATTTCAGGAAATGTGTTGGAATCTGGAGATACACCACATTTAGCAGGAAACAGGAAGGAAGTGCTAGCATAGTATAGAATACCCATGCATAATGCCCTGATAAATAAAAAGAAAGAACTACATTGTGGGCATTTGCATGAGCTAACCTTGGGATCCATTTTTCCCTGGGCAGAATTACTTGTAGACACTCTTTGATGAGTCTATGGGAAAATGTGGATAAGACTCATGAAGGACTGGGGTGAAAATTCAAATCGATGAGACCGCAGATCTGCTCCAACACATGAGTGTTTCCGTGCAGCTATTAGTCTGAGGGCTTGCATAGGAAAAGCAAAATTTTAGAGATTTAGATTGAAACTATATTGTGATCCTCAGAGAGGAAAATGGCCCCAAAAAATGAGACTAAAAGTGATTTTGGAGAGATGATACCAAGATTAAACCTAGTCTATACGAGTTAAGTTGAGATTTCTGGAAATATACAACAATTTATCTATCCACATATTTTTGATATGGGTAGCAGATTAATTCTGACCCTATAAGGAAAAAAGTCAATTATACCCAATAAAGTAATTTGGATTACATGGGATTGAAAATATTTTGAATGTACAAAATTAATACAACTATTTCCACCATAATTTTGTCTCCCCCTTGATTAATATAATTTAATATTTTTATGCATCTAGATATTTACATGTTGCTATTTCCATTAAAATGTCCACTCCTTCACATTAGCATTGGAGTTCCCCCCTTTTCTTGTATCAACCAGTATTTTGCATAGTAATGGACACAGTAATTATTTAATAAATACTTCTGGCTTGCCTCTTTGGTGATTAGAAGAATGCTTGGCTTGGGAGAAAAATTGTAGTAACATCTCAAATAAAGGCTTGGTATCTAAACAAACAATAGAAATTTATGATCACACGCCATTCCTCAGCATATCTTCTGAAGTGGTCAAAAACACAAACAGTTCTCAAAAAATACTACAAACTCTGGCCAAGTATATGAAGGAATGCCTCAAATCATCAATATAAAGAGAATGCAAAGTAAAACATGCTATCTTCCTTTTTATGATTTATTCTAAGGATGGGTTCTCAGGAAGACAGAAAGAGAAGGGATACAGTGAAAAAATCAGCTGAGGTAAAAACAAAAGATTTTAATATAACTAATTTTCATAAAGCATGTAAACTCCTTGTATGACTTTTCTACTTTAGTTTTATACCCCTAGTCATGGCTCTCACAATGTCTCATGGAGTTTAAGAAATACTGTGAATTAACTTATTAATTAATCATAAAGAGTTCCTTCACAAATGTAAACATAAAATGACTTTACTCAACAATACTCTAATTATTGACTAGACTTTCAACTTTGTATTGCTTACCTCATTATATCTCTATGGATGCTGCATCCTCCAAATTGATTGTCTTTGTGATAATAGTCATAACAGAAAAAAATCCAAATTGGTAGTGACCTTCCAAATTTAGCCAGTTCAGTCTTTGGACAACAAATTATACTCAGGACAACTGGAAAGACCTACTACCACTGGGAGCATCCTCCCTGCTTTTCTTCACTTTATCTTTTAACCCATGGCCTCTCGTAGGAGCACTTGACCAATTTTATCATCTCATAGAGATTTAGTTCTATTGCTTTCTAGAGAGATGTAGGACAGAACATTGAGATTCTCCCCCAAGAACCTTCAATCCTTCCAATAAAATTTCCTTTTTTGGGTATTTATTCTTCAATAAAAGCACGAATGCTTTAAAAACAAGGAACATTTACACATTTTACTTTTTATCCCCAGTGCATCCCTTAATGCTTCACACATAGAAAGTTCTTAATACATATTTTTAATTAATTCATTTATTCATTCAACAGATGGTCCCCTGACAAATACCTTGAAACAGACAAGGAGCCTGGAGAGAATGAGGAGCACATTGCCTGTTGTTGTGTTCCAAGATGTCAAGTAGTGCCGTGGCCTTCTGAAGATGCACTGGTTTTCCATCTGTTTAACAAACTGTGAGATTGTAGATATTAGCCACAAAACACAAGCTCAGTCACAAGAATTCTGCTGGATGGTACTCCAGATGCCCTTGGTAGCTTCAGTGAATAATCCCTTCTGATCTTCTAATTAAAAGGAAAGATCTTACAGAAGCAATCCATCCTAACTCCTTGTAGAGAGGAGGGGTTATGGACCAGGTGCGGAGCCCAGGGGCAACCAGTAAGAGCACAGGGCATCCTGACAGGTGTCAATAACCTACGAGGCTGGCCAGCTGACTACAAACAGTCATCAGTTCAGAGAAAAGCAAACTGGAAGAAACTTTAGGATGAACAAACAAGCTGAATAAGCTAAAACATTGTGTGCAAAGGCACTGGGGTCTGGCACCCAATAATAATAATAGCAGAGGAGAGCCATAAAAAAGGTAGAATGTTTGTTTAAAATGCATGAGCTAGATGGATGCTCAAAAAATATAGAAGTCTGAATTGAAACAGGATGCTTGCCAAGGTAGACTAGACACCAGAAAGATCACAAATAGGAATATATATATATATATATATATATATATATATATATATGTGTGTGTGTGTGTGTGTGTGTGTGTGTGTGTGTGTGTGTGTGTATGTATATATATATATATTTTTTCCCATTCCACCCCCTAAAGGAAACATAAAGTGAAATAAGAAATATTTAACATTACAGTTTCATACCTGAACACAACATGATTGTGGTAATATCAAAGACCTGGAGGGAACCAATGTCCTACAGATTCAAATATTTAGAGTTGTTATTTAAGAACCTAATTTTGAAGGACATTTATTGTTTTGCCCATATTGATGGACTGGAAGAGAACGTAAAAAAATGTTGAACAGGGTCCACATAATTGAAACAATTTATGGGGAAAGAATAGTCATTGAGATTATCTTCCATTAACCCAATATCCACACTAATATAGTTATTTGCACGTTGTATCTCCTTTAGACTGTGAGTTCTTTGAGAACAGAGACTGGGCATTTGCCTTTCTTTGTATGTCCAGTACTTATCACAATTTCTCCCACATATTAAGTACTTAAGATATGTTTATTGACTGTATGACTAACAAGCATGATTAAAGAAGCAAAATCCAGTGGAAAGAGAGCTGGATTTATACTAAAAATCCTAAGTTTAAGTTCCAGCTTTGACACTTATTATCTCTGTAACTCTGAGTAAATCACTTAAGCTAAGTCTCTATTTCTTTGTCCAGTAGATTTGGAGTAGATGATGAGCTTTAAACCAATGTGTCCAGATTGGAAATACAGCTCTACTTTTTTAACTACCTATGGAATCTTTAGTTACTCTCTTGTCTTTTTTTGAACTTTAGTTTTCTCATTTGTAAAAGGGCCAGATTAGATAGCTTTTATAGTGCTTTTCAGTGCTAAATTTGTGATATTAAACTCAGAGACATATACCGACTTTTAGATCATAATATGATAATGGATGAAACCACTTTGTAGAAATTGTAAAATGAGACAGAGCCATAACAAGATTCAGTGCATCATTGCCGGGGAAGGAAGAAATTAAAGACAATGGAAATGATATTGAAAGAGGGATTATGGGACTAAACTGGTAGTCAGACATTTTCTGAAGATGTGAGCTCTGGCTCTTTGCTAATAAACATTTTCAACTGGAGGTTGCAAATTGCTCCTTTGCTCTCAGTAATAGTGGAAAGTTCTTCCTTAATTAGTGTCCAAGATTTCAAAGAATACTGTGCTGTACTAAAATATGATGTAAAATATTTTTAAAAATTAAGAGCAATGACCAAGCATGATTCTGGAAGACCAATGACAAAGTAA
This sequence comes from Sminthopsis crassicaudata, assembly GCF_048593235.1. Lineage (NCBI taxonomy): Eukaryota > Metazoa > Chordata > Mammalia > Dasyuromorphia > Dasyuridae > Sminthopsis > Sminthopsis crassicaudata. The sequence goes on along the minus strand of NC_133619.1, from coordinate 20,811,284 downwards.
GTTATTCAGCACATTACAAAACAGTGATCTTTTACAGGAAAGCTTTCCTAATCCCCTTAAATCTAATGTTTTCTCTGTTAATTAAGCACACACACTTGGATGTGTGTGGGGATATATCTTATCTGGTATAAATTTGACTTTATGTTGTTTCTTGAAGCTTATTGAAGAAAAGGTCTATCTTTTGTCTCTTTTTGTATCCTCACTGCTTTGCAAAATGCCTGACATATATTAGACTCTTTAAAAAAGCCTATTAATGGATAGATAGATTCAGGATGAAAAAGACATTTATATTGAGGAAATTGACAATGATTGAATTTGTTTTGCTTGATTATGCATATTTATGATGAGTTTTATTTGTTTTTTTTTAATTATGAGACGGAAAAAGTTGAGAGAAAAGAATATATAACATTCTATAGCTTTCTTCATAGAAAAAGGGAAGGTGAATTAAATGAAGGGAAAGACAATAAAAATTTAAGAGTATTGAATTCATAAGAAATTTATATGCATTGTCTGTAAAAATGTTGTCAGTTTTAGAGTTGAAAGTAGAATTATAAATATGCAAATACCTTTTAAAGATAAAAAAATATTTTGAGTATCAAGTGAGCTAAGAGATACATAACAACTTTATCAATGTTATCAAAGGTTATCAACCTGCTTACATAAAACACTGGGCATAAATTATTTTATAATATGTTCCTCATATAATAGGTGCTATATAAATATCTTTTCTGTTTCATTAAGACATTTAAAGAGAGTAACCTGACATGACCAAAGGTCAAGAAATGGAAACTAGTAAGATGCAAGTCTATTGGTTTAACTGCAATAGAAAAAGTGCAGTTTATAAAATTTTGTACCAAAAACTAACAGAGAGAAAAGAATAAAGCTATTTTATCCATGGAGCATAAGGAACAGTGACTCATAGGGGAGATACACATTAATAAAATTTGATTTAATACATGGAGGAAGGATAATAGTGCTCCGAATACATTGCTATGTAGAGTATAAAATGTGCTTATATATGTAACAATTCTGAAGGGCAATGCAAGAAGTAATCTGAGCAACCCAACTGTAAGTGTTAGCCTTCTGATATATGACTTCAAAAATTTGATATGCATATCTCATTACCTGAAAAAAAAAGTATGAAACTGAGAACTTCATTTTCCCCGTCCTTCAGTGGTTTTCGGAAAGACAAATAGTTTCTTTGAAGAAAAATAGTACATCAGGAACCAAGAATAAGAAAGTGCCTTCCTCTGAGACACTGGGAATTTGAATGACCTTGCAAGATGCATTTTTAACAAGCAGAGTATATTCTCCTCTTTGACCATGCAGAGAATTTCAAATCTAGATTTTTTTTCCCCCTAATCAATTCAGCAGTAGCTGGGTATGCTTTCATAAGAAGTACACCTTCAGTAAAGGACCCTGTAGAGCGATAAGCCGATGTCGAAGGAACATAGGATAAGAAATACTTAAGCATACAAAAGCCAAACATTATGAGGCATCTTAGATATCACATGATTTTTACAGATCTATTATTGAGAGAATCATAGGGTATTAAAGTTAAAAGGGACTCTAGATATCCTTCAATCCACCATAATATTAAAAATAAGAAAACTGAGACCTAGACGGGTTTAACTAATTACCTTGAGAGCACCTACCTGGCTGGGGAGGGTATAAGTTCAAAAACTGAGACTCTGATTCCAACTCTAATAGAGTTTCTTCCTCATTGCACTATATTTCACATATTTTATTTTTCTTCAAGCTTTTTTTTAGGTATGTAGATGAAAAATCACATGAACCATTGCAAAATTACTCTTTGCAACTTCAGTGAACCTGAATTCAAATGCTACCAATTTTAATTATGATGTTAAATGATGTTAAAGTAAATCACTTTATTCTCTGAATCTCAGCTTCCTCATATGTAAAATAAGTGGTTTGGGTTAAATAGATCTAAGATCCCTTGAACACCTAAATTTCTATTATTATGAAGTATAGATTTATTTGCAGCAAATCTTTATGGTTAATGGATGGCATGCCAATTTTGTTATGAGAAAGACTTGAGTTCAAATCTTGCCTCTGTTATATACTAGTTGTATAACTCTCAGTAAGTTATTTAATCTCAATCACCATTAGAGTCCTCATCCATAAAATGCAGATAGTAATAACAGCTAGTTCACTAGATTGTGGTGAGGATTTAATGAGATCACTCATGTAAAGTGGTTCACAAACTCTTAAGTCCTATTTAAATATTAGCTAGTATATGTTAGCAATCTCTCGGTGCTCTGGAAAAATCTCTAAACCTATAAATTATATGATGATTTGTTGAATTTCCATTCTGGGATTTCCCCATAGTGAAATGACTTAAATAACTTATTTCACAAAATAAGTGATTGTTTTGTTATTGCTGTTCAATAATTCCATGATACATGAATCAATTTATTATTTTAAGTTACTCATTTAAGAAATAAGTGGTTAAGGGTCTTCAGATTAGTAATAGTAAGATAAGGGTTTAAATATCTGCAAGGATTCTTCCCCTAGAAGCTCAGCAGACTTCAGATCTCTCCCTTTGCCTCTCTAGTGATATGCCCACCTACCTGGTTTTTAGCTCCCTATAGAGGGAAGTTGAGTCCTTTGGAAAAATCAGTGTGTGTGCTACTAGCTGAAATGCCAGAACACCTGATTTTGGAAGCCAAAAGGAAGAACTTCCCAGTAACATATGACAAGATTAAAATGAAGCAAGTGGAAGGCCTCCAAAAATACTTTCTGAACAAAGGAAGTCCAGTCCAGATGGTCATGGCTCCTCTTCAGTCCCACTAACCCCTTTTTGTTTCTTTTTATACTCTCCAAAGGGTTCTATTTCAAATGTTAGCTCTATGCAGTACTTCATGTCACCATTTAAAACGGATTCAAAATGTCCATAGAAAGTGACCTTTTTAAAGTCAGAAACTATATTTCTTAAATCTTTCTCTCCCCAACAATTAATATAGTATTCTAACATGGAAGGTGTACATTTAATAAGTGCTTATAGAATTTACTTTATTTAAGCCAAATATGTTAGTTAAACACTGATACACATTTCTTTAATATTGCATTAACTTTTACTTAGGTAAAAAGGGATGAGTGGGCATTAGTAGACTAGACTCATAGATGAAATTCAAAGGTATGTTAGAAGTAATTAATTCTGACGCTATTTCAGGAATCCCGACAAAATAATGTATGAAGACATTTTAAATTCCCCATGTCAGTGGGAAACACTTTAAATCTGCCAAAAAATTCAGCAAATACTTCCCCATCGAGGTATTTTTTTTCTGAATTCCTTGTTCCAAGGGAATTTCTTATGGCTAAGAAGTAGCACAAGATTTCTTTTCTAGTGAATATCTGATTTTTCTTGGTATAAAGTTCTCTTACTTTTCTATGGAAGACTATAACTATAGTTAAAGAAAGATCCTTGCTGAGTGAAACGAGCAGAACCAGAAGATCACTATACACTTCAACAATGATACTGTATGAGGATGTATTCTGATGGAAGTGGATTTCTTCAACATAGAGAAGAACTAATCCAATTCCAATTGATTAATGATGGACAGAACCAGCTACATCCAGAAAAGGAACACTGGGAAATGAATGTAAACTGTTATTTTTACCTTCTGAATCCAATTCTTCCTGTGCAACAAAAAATTCGGTTCTACACACATATATTGTATCTAAATTATACTGTAATATATTTAACATATATAAGACTGCTTGCCATCTGGGGGAGGGGTTTGGGGGAGGAAGGGAAAAAATCTGAATAGAAGTAAGTGCAAGGGATAATGTTGTAAAAAATTACCCATGCATATGTACTGTCAAAAATGTTATAATTATAAAATAAAATAAAAAATTATAAAAAAAAAGACATATAGAACAGGCATCCAAGACATGCTAATAGATCACAACAGGATAATCAAAGCTTCCTTAATGGGGCAGCATGTAAAAGTGGCAGGCGATGTGAGGAGAGAGTTTAAAGTTCACCATGAAATAATAGTATATGAATAAAAAAGACATTTTAAAATAGAATGCAAAAGAAAAAGCACAGAAGCTCCTTCATCAATACTAATTTGCAAAAATTCAAACTAATGATAAATATATTCAGGATAGAGGACAACATGGCATAGTAATAGAGAACTGGCACTGGAGACAGGAAGACAGTTTCAAACCCTCTCTTGGACAAATAGTAGCTTTGGTACTCAAGGACTAGTAACTTACCTATTGCTTGTACCAGAAAACTCCCAAACAAGTTGCTACTCTACATTAGTGAAGAGTTTCCATACTTACAATGAAAAAATCATGGGTTCTGACCCCTCCAACTTGTGATTTCCCAAAATTCAGCTTGAACAATGAAGGCAATAAAGTTTTTATGAAAGTAAAAAAAAAAAAAAAAAAAAAAAAAAAGAAAGAAAGATCCTAGAAGAGCCAAAGAATATCCAAATACAAAAGGTTCTTTGATGAAGAACAGATTGATAACCCTCATATATCAACTAAATATTGCTTGAGCTGAAAAACATTTTCTCAACTTTCACTTCCATTGCAAGCACTATTAGTAAAACAAGCAAACAGAAAACTTGTGATTTTTAACTAATAGAAAATGAAATCAGTCCTATACTGTCAGTTATAAAATCGGCTATAACAGAATCAAAAAGGATGTGTGTTTGCTTCTCAAGGAAAAGGAGGATGAATATACATTACAGTAAGCATGGGGTGGAGGGAGGGAAGATAACACCTGGAAACATAAAGAAGGCCTTGAGCTTGAGATTTTGCCAGTGAAAAAGAGAGATGGGAAGAAAAGTAGTGGCAATGATGAAAACTATTTTCGCTGTTATATTTGTTTCTTTTTATATCTCAGAAATGCATTTACATTTATACGCTGCCTATTAAAAGTGTATTTTAAAACTTGAAACATGTGTTTGATTTGTACTTGAGCATAAAAAATTTTCAAAGAATTCAACGACTCAATCTGCTATTCCTCTATTCCCCCTTTGGGTCCTCTTCCTCTTGAGTTTGGGCACTTTTCATCTTATATATGTGGTATAATAAGTTATCTTAAAATTGGCTCATTTAGCATCTGGAGTAGACCTGAAATTTCTTTGGGGTCTATGCTAGACTGAAAGAAAAAGTATTTCTTTCAGAGGTTGAAAGCTAGTTTTAAAGCAGTTCTATTCAATAACATCAAATTTCCATTATGTGTCTGTTACATGTAAGACACTATGATGCTAGTATATGAAAACTCCCTTAATTTGGGGTTTTAAAATTACAAATAATTACTGTATGAAAATTAAAAGACATTGTGGTCAAGTCAGAATATTTTAAGGCAGGCTTTGTCACTTATTTTAACTGATCTTAGGCAAATCACTTAAAACATCTGAATTTCATTTTACTCATCTTGGTATAAGGGTTTCTAACTTGGGATCTGATAATTTTTTTTAATTATGTGTGTCAATATACTCAGTTTCCTTTTACTGCTATGTATTTTATATTATGTATTAAAAATATTTTCCCAAAAGGACTTCATAGGCTTCATCCAACTGCTAACTGGATCCATGATCCTAAAGCACAAATAGAGGGGAAAATTTCCTGCCCTAGTATTTTCTACCTTATTGTTTTAATATTTTCAGTGGACCACAAAATGACTTGCATTTTCTGATTCTGGATTTCATGATGGAGTCTACCTGTTATGCTGAACAAATATGTCCTTGAAAGTATTTTAGGCCATTTTCCAAGTTCCATCTATTGGTGGTAACATGCTGAGTATTTTCATTATCTTTTGTGTTATTTCTCATTTTGATTTTTTTCTGAGATGATAGCATTTGATAACCCCCCCAATATATAACATTCCGTAGAAGATATTTATTTTAAAAGATTGTTTTTTATGCCAGTAAGTAGTTTGGTTTCAGTTGTTATACAGTTTTTGAAGTAAAATTCAGGGAAAGAGAGAGACACAGAAAGACAGAGACAAACAGACAGAATTACAGAGGGGGACAGAAAGAAATAGAGAGAGAAAGAGATTCAAGAAAAGAAAATATTTAAGCTGAACATCTGGAATAGTGGATAGAGAAGGGGAGGTTGTTTAAGATGGCCAAAAATTAAATAGAAAACTGAATCTAGGTAATATAAATGAAGACCAAAAGGCAGGAAAGATGGAATGATCATCAGAGAACACATGTAAAGAGAAATAGTAGTTACATAGATATACATACAAAAAATGGACTTATAGACACCAAAGTAGTTTGGTAGACACCAAAAATATAGGTAAATATAAATATAAAATATATAATATATATAATATATAATATAAATATAAAATATAAAATACATGTAGATCCAGACATGAACATGGACATAAACATTCAAATCAATATTGATATATAAACAGATCAGTTCACTAAGATGCCTATGTGTACATCCTGGCAAGGGCAATAACTTTCTGTCTTTCACTTTCTTTGGGTTATCACTTTTTACATTGGGTGGTCACTTTGGATCAGACACTTTCATATTGCCATGAATGAGACTTGAGGAAATTGTCAAATTCTAGGGCATTATGTAACTTTTAAAAGACTGCATATTTGGAGAATTCCTCTACCGTGAGAAAATGCTTCTTTGATCGAAGTTTATATTCATTAAAAAATAATATTAAATACCTTAGATAGACATGTGTTCTGCTACTACAATCTTGAGGATATCAATCCTCAGTGAATCGTTCCAAAAATGTATTCTCCTAGTTTCATCTGTTATAGAGATATCTATGATAATCATATATATGAAGTAGGCATCTTGATAAGAGAGAACTTAAAAGAGTTATTTTAATGTGCATTTACCTAAAAAAAGCAATAATCACATTGGTATCTCATATGATCTAGATTTTTCAGGTAATATTGTTCCTTGAAAGACAATTTCTACTATGGAAAAATATCTCCCAGATGCTTTGTTTTCTTTTCATATTTTCATCAAGATTTCCTTTGATATGGTCTTAGACCATTCCATTTAAAAAAGCAGATTTATGGACCAAAATCACATATTTGTCTTTGGTCATCTCTTTGGGAAAAAGCAATAACCTGACCATGACATTGTTCATTCTTTTGGGCACTTCCCTTCTTTGGCTACCTGAAAATTGTTTTTTTTAATCATATTGCCTATAAAATGGATTTATTCTATAAACATTTGGTTAGGGTCAACTCCCATTCTATTGAAGTCAGACATTATTTACACTTGTTTTTATCTGCCCAGCACTTAGCTGTGCTTATGCCACATGCTTTTTAATTGAATGGTTGGGTGAAAGGGAAAAAAAAAAAAACAAAACTTTAACTTCTAAGTGCCTTTGTAACTCTTTCATCTAATACATATTGAAGAGATAAAAGTGATGATTTTTAAAGTTGGTGACTACCACCATCACGAAAAGGAATAAAGCACAAAAAATCCTAAGAATTTTGCCTAGGATTTTCTGTCCATTTATATCACCAGCAACTATCAGTGCTTTTGGTATAAGAGATATTTAATATGTTCATTGAAAATGGAAATGAATTGAATCTACCAATATTGTCTGGTAATTTTATTGTGCCTGGTTTTCTCACCATGCTTTTTCCTAAAATTTATTTTCTTTTTTGTAGGAGGATGTTGTTTGGAACTGTCCATCAATTCACTCTGTAATGCTTTGCAAAATCAGGCTGTACTCTAAATTATTTTCTCTTGGCTACCACATTAGTCTCTTTATCAAGGATATTAAGTGTTTGCTGACTGAAGTGGATTTGGGAGCTTTCGGAAACCCTTTTGCATTAGTTAAACTTCTTAAGGAAATAGTGCTAAAGTCCATGTCTTTATGCCTGGCCACTTAATTTTTTCAGAACTAAAAGTTTGTTGTTGAGATTATAAACTCTCACATAATTATCATTGTTATTTATTTTATTGTTTACTTGAAAGCATGAAACTTCATCTCAGAAGATTTCCTTTAATATACAATTCAGTGAAGATTATGTGATTATCACATACCAAACATATGAAGTTTGGCTAGTTCCTGGGGGATAAACAAAATTTAAAGATATTTTTGCTTTGTTATGTTTTTATATAGTATCTATGACTCAATTGGCATAGAAAACTCCCATTCAGGAACTCTACACACACACACACACACACACACACACACACACACACACACACACACACATGTATATGTTTACATATAATTCCTATCATTCCCTGCACTAAAAGTTGCAATCTCAAAAATTGCCTGGAATTCTAAAAGCTTAAGTGACTTTTCTAGGGTCATAGATCTAGAAACTCAAAATACACTGAATTTGGGAAGAAGCTATTTAATGTTTGTCATGCCTGATATCTTGCTTTATCTTCTCCGAGGAAATGCTCATGATGATTAGTTAGATTGGTATTCCCTAGCAATGGAAGGATGACTGGTGGTTTTCATTATTTGATTATTAATATTTTTCAATAGTTTTTTTTTAACATCTACCTCATGTTCACTTTTTTGTTGATATCATCAGATACAGAAAGAAGCATATATTGCCATCCATATGAATGATTTTTTTTCACATTTAAAAATTTTTAAAGATCCTTTTCTACAGATATTGGTGCGTATATTGCCATTTTCTTCTGGTTGTCCATTTGTCTATGCTCATCATTAAAACAGAAAAATGAAATGATCAAGATCCCAAGAAATGATTTATTAGCACATGAAACCAACTCTAACATATGCTTTATTTACCTCACTAAGGAGAAACTGTGAGCTCTATTTTAATCTAAATGCAATTTATTTATGGCTTTTGTTTTCCTTTAGAGTGAAAAGGTCAATATGGATATGGTTCAGTTATTCCACAGCAAACAACATAATTGACAGTTGGATAAAATTGCCCACTATTAGTAGTTTGGAGATAGGAAAGAGAACTGTGATTTCTTTCATAATGGGGAATTTCAGGGGAAGAAACACTTTCTACCAATCCAGTTGGGTACCTCCTCTGAAAATAAGATTTCTAGAGATTTGCCTTGAGCAATAAGAAGTTGATTGTATTGCCCAAAGACATATAGTATTTGTTTATGTTGAGACTTGAACCCAAGTCTTGGATTTGAGGCCAGTTAAGTATCTATAGACTATGCTACACATATTCATCTTTTTTAATGCTTCTTCTTAAATAATATATTATTAAATTATTATCATTTTATAATATACTATTAAATATTATTATTAATATAGTATCAATAAATATCTTATTAAATCATTAAATAACTATATTAGTGTTTTAGGTGACCTATGCATTTTTTACATTAGTTGCAAGTACAGAAAGGGGATAGACTAGACTCAGGAACATATTTTATTTCTATGGAATTTTATTTCTTTTATAGAATTTTATCACCTAATGCAGATGTTCAGCCTCCTTTTTTTAACAAAGATTTCATACTTAGACTAATCCTTAGAAAATAGACACTGGAATATAGACATATACAGAAAAAAATAAACATGAATATCAATAGATAGGTGATAGATAGATAGAAAGACAGATAGAAATTGTCAAGCCCCAACTTGACATCTTTCCAAGATACATGAAATTATCAACAATTTATTGTACTGATGTAACCACTGAGAACCCAGAGTCATCTCCATGACATGATGAGGCACCAAAGTAAAATTTTAGTTAAAGTTTCGTTTTTATTTGAAGGACATACTGATTTTTAAAAATAGATTGAATCAGGAATACATTAAATTAACAGTATTTGATGCCTTAGGGTTGAAAAATAAGTTGTATGTTTAGGTAAATTCAATTACTATTGAATGGGACTTTCCCCTTGGGTTATGGGGAACATAGACTGTTTCTTCCCTTCCTCTCAAACTATTATCTCAAGTTTCTCTCTTCATAGTCAGACACCTTGCAGGGGTAGGAGAAGGGGATGTCTGAAGTTATACCTTCATTTTTTCTCCTCTTCTTTGTTTCTCAAACCCTTGTAAGCAGGCTTCTGACCTCGTTCATTAACTGAAAGTATTCTCTAAAACTGTCAGTAGTCTCTTAATTCACAAATCCAGATGTTCCTTATCAGTCTTAAGTCTTTTTGTCTTCTCTGCACAGCTGTTACTATTATCCACTCTTTGCTCCTAGAAAACTTTTCTTCTCCTAGTTTCTGATCCTGTTATCTTTTAGATCTCTTAACTGCCTAAGCGACCACTCTTTTCCAGTTACTTTTGCTGGATTATACTTTCCTGGATTCAGCTCCTAACTGTAAGTATATTCTATATTTCTCTGTAACAAACCATTTTCACACTTTTGTCACAACATAAATCACGATTAATTTTCTCTTTTTTGTTTAATTATAATTCCACATTATTGTTGTATAAAAAATGATCAGCAGGATGATTTCAGAAAGACTTGGGGAGACTTACATGAACTTATGCTGTGAAATGAGTAGAACTAAAAGAATATTATACATGGCAATAATAAGATTATATGATGATCAATTGTGACGGATGTGGCTCTTTTTAACAATGAGGTGATTCAGGCCAATTCCAATAGATGTGTGATGGAGAGAGCCATCTGCATCCAAAAAAAGGACTATGGGGACTGAATGTATATCACAATATAGTATTTTCACCTTTGTTGTTGTTTGCTTTTTTCCTTTCTCATTTTTTTTTCTTTTTGATCTTATTTTTCTTGTGCAGCATGATCAAAGTGGAAATATGTTTACAAAAATTGCACATGTTTAATCTATATTGAGTTACTAGTTTTCTATGGTAGAAAGGAAGGAATGAAGGGAGAAAATGTGGAGCATAAGGTTTTGCAAAAGTGAAGAGCTGAAGGCTATCTTTGCATGTATTTTAAAAATAAAATTATTAAAACAAATTATCATTCGAATTTAGATGACTCACAAATAGATTTACTTTCACTTAGTCTAGCTTATGAGTTCCATTTCCCATTACCAATTGCCAATTGGACATGTGGATCTAAAAGTGCTATACGCATCTCAAACTTGACATCCAAAAGAGCTTGTCATTTCCCCCAATAGCTAGTGTTATTTCAACTTTCCTTTTATTACTGACTATTTAATTATCTTTCTAGAGTTCTCAAGCACATTACTGTCCCTCCCTCCTCATTCTCCCTCATACTATTTATCTATCTAATTATCTATCTATATGCAATAATTTATTAAAAGGGATTGATTTTATGTCAACATCTCTTCTATCCATCTTCCCCTCTCCACTCACTCCACTAGCTCAAACCCTCTAATTCAGACTTACTAAAGTCTCTTTTCTTCTTCAATCCAACCTAAACAAATCTCCAAAAATGAGCTTATTAAATGACAAGTCTGATCATGTCATTTCCTTCTCAGTGACATTCAGCGATTCCCTATTTCCTCTAGAGTCAAATACGAAATTCTCCTTTGTCATTTAGTGCCTTTCATGACCTTCCAAAGTATTTTGAAAACTTATTAAACTTTATTCTTCATCTAAAACCTATAGAACAGTAAAAATGGACTTCTTGCTCTTTCTTCCATGTGACATTTCATCTCTTATCATTATGAAGACTCTCACATACTTAGAATGCATTTTATTCTGACTTCTTAGAATCTTTTGAATTATTTAAAAGTTCAGTATGTCTCTTTCTTGCCTCACATTCCACCAGCTACTAGCATTATCTCCCTACCAAAAAATTCACTCTGTGTGTGTGTGTGTGTGTGTGTGTGTGTAATAACATGTGTAAATATTCTCTTCTCTAATAGAACACAAGGTACCAGAGGAGTTCTTGTCCTTGTATTTCCAGGATGGCATATATTCAGTACTTAATGCATTGGGTGATTCATTAAACACATAATTTGAGAGCATATTGAATTGGAAAGGGGCTTCTCTTCCAAACCTCTGATTTTGAGCTCCACTTATTTAAACCTAATGAGCCCATTAGCTACTACAAAAGAAAACTCAGGTCTATGATAATAATAACTTAAATTTGTCTTCTACCTTTAATATTTATAAAATGTTCTGTGTATAACCATCCTGTTGGTGCATGATTATTTCCATTTACAGAAAAGAATATTGAGGTTAAAAAGAGAAGTTATGACCTGCCCATAGATATGTGGATTGGGAATTTTAGACCCTAAATCCAGGTCTTGAGCTAAAGGAAACAATTTATCCATCCCTCCAATTACCTAAAAGAGATATATCATAGTTGTTTTGAAAATCATTTTCTCCCTATTTTAGGATTATTAATTCAAAGTTGTCATCAATTAATCCACAATCATGTTTTAAGTATTTACTATGTGTCAGGCACTTTTTAAGGTGCTAAGAAAATGAGTTCAAAGAATGAAACAACCTCTAATTATCATAGACTTTAAATTTAATGAGGAAGACAAAATAGAAACATAATAAATATAGCATAAAAGAAAATTAATAAATATACACACATATATATATACATTTATATATATATATATATATACACATTTATATATATATATATATATATATATATATATATATATATATATATTTATATAGTAGCATAAATATAATGTATCTTGGGAAGGAGTGCACCTATATTGGGGAGATCAAAAAAAGCTTAATTCAGAAGAGAGTACTTGCTATATAGTAAAGGAAGGCAAAGAATCTATTAAGCAAAGTCAAGGAGGAAGTACATGACAAACATGGGATAGCCAGTGTGAATGCAGAGACAGGGAAGATGGAGTGTCGTGTTCAAGGAACAAAAAGAAAGCAAGTTTGAATGGATTTTAGAGTACAGGAAAGGAAGCAATTATCAATGAAGCATGATATATAGCAATTTTAAATGACAAAATAAGGAGCTTATATTTTATCCTAGAGGAAATAAGAAACAATGGGAATTGATTGAGTAGAAGGGTCACATTATCAGATCTTAATATATCTTAAAAGTCTGGATTCCTTGAAGTTCAAAAAATGCAGACGATTTTCCCAGAGTCAAGATTCAGCTTCAATACTCTTCTTTCTCCAAGCATAACAATATTTCCACTGTATCAGCCCTTTTCAAAGAAGTTCAATTTCTCATTATTTTTTTTGATATTTTGAGCTGTTCATCTTTCACTTCAAATCTATACCTAAGTAGATTTCAATGTACGCTCAACTTCTGATTTCATTCCATCATCTTGTACGATTCTAATAAATCCGTATTATGTTTTGTTAACATTAAACACAATATTGTAATTTGACTTATGAACTAAGATTATAGATCTAAAACTATGAGCTCAGACGATGAAATAGAGGAACAGAGGTTCCCTTAAGCCCAATACCACACAGATAATATCAGGATGGACATTTTAATGCAGCTTCTTTCCCCCGAGCCTTTGCCTTCAGTACCTTATTACTGTCTATTCTGGAACTCATTTGAACTCAATGCCATTGAATAGGTTGACTAAGACAAAAATAATGGAAACCAGAAGTATTTAACATGTGAGGGTCAGCCATTGTTTCCATACTAAGATAACAGAAATTGAGTGGTTTAAGCATAAAGGAAAGTGACAATGGCTCAAACTCTTCCTATATTGTTGACTACTCACAAGTTGCTTCTCTTTCACACTTTAAGAGTTTTGAGAGCTAGTGAGTTTGAAGCACTGTAGAATTCCTTTCCCTATTTTAGCGCGCATTTAGATACCTGAGAGCTGAAGCAAGTTGTCTGAAAATCTGAGCTTCAGAAAGTACAGTCCAGAGCCATGATCCAATTCACTGGCACTTGGGTAGAAACACTTTCATCATAAATTTCTCTAGGAAATTGTATTTTAAAAAAACAGGAGTTTTAAGCAATTTTCCTATTACCTCTGTGTCAAAATCTTCCCATCCATGTGTGCTCACGTTCTGTTCCACTTGAGCTTATGCAGTAGGTAGAGTGTTAAAGAACTAAGTGGCAGAAAATGAGCGATGGTGTTAAGGAAGAATCTGCTGTCATAGACTTGTATTTCACTTTATAATAGTTCCGGAAGTCTCCTGGAAGATGTTTTAGGTCATAGAGGCAATGGATCTTCTCATATTTGCCAGTAAAATATTAATATGTAAATATGTGACTTTTGTATGCATATCAAATGAATAGATAGATAGATAGATAGATAGATAGATTTTTTTTCCTGAGGCAATTGGGTTAAGTGACTTACCCAGGATCACACAGCCAGGAAGTGTTAAGGGTCTAAGTCCAGATTTGAATTTGGTCCTCCTGACTTCAGGGCTGGTGCTCTATCCACTGTACCACCTAGCTGCTCCCAAAGAAATATAATTTTATAAATTTAACTACATACATGTATGCAGAGAGAAACAGAAACAGAGAAAAAGAAAGAGACAGAGACAGAGAAAACCAAGGAATTTTTGATTTTATAAACCCTATAAAAAGTATGAAGCAATTAACATAGACCAATAAAATTACATTTCATGAAAAAAATAACCTATTACAAGTCCTAATTGGAAGCACTAATTTGTATGAATCATTAAGAGAAGCAATGCATCCCCAATGGAAATGAAACAGTTCCTGAAGAGAGATGGGAACTCCCCGATCTATGTAGCCGGATTGGTGATCTTAGACGACAAGGGACTATAGCAAGTTTTCTGTGATTATAACTCGCAGCCTTTTCTTTTTGTTTCTTTCTTTCTTTTAACACAAACAATGAAAGCTGAAATATCCTAGCTCCTGACCAAATTATGTTAAAATAATATTTTAAAACAATTAAGCAAATTGCTTCATACCAATAAAATAATATGCCTATTTGATTCAAAGATTTTTTATCTTTGTAAACTTTCAAAGATTGAATCCATTTGATAATCATTATGAGCTTATGGATCATGAGATTTAGAGTGGAAAGGATGCTTAGAGGACATTTAGTTCAATTTTCTAATTCTATAGATGAGGTAACAAGCATGGGGGATTTGATGACTTTCTCAGGATCATTTAAATCCCCTTTTCTGACAAGTAACCAGTTCACATTATTTTGCATGTATTAAGTGTAATTGAAGATTGAATTAAGGAAAGTGGGAATTGAATTGAGGAAATTGAGGAATTGAATGGAAGAAAGTGGGGCCAGGAAAAAAAGGAGAGATATGACCCGCTGCAGGGTAGGAAATATTCGTTTTGTCTTTATATCCTCAGCACCAAGCAATATAGCAGGTGGGTGACACAAGTTACTTGAAAGCTGGGATTGACTACAGGAAAATTTGAGTTCACATCCAACCTCAACCTCACACACTTACTAGTTCTGTGACCCTGGGCAAGTAACAACATCTGTTTCCTTTATTTCCTTCAGTCACAAAATGGGAATGATACTAGTACTTAGTTCCAAGAACTGTTGTAGGGTTTTATGAGATATTTATAAAATTCTTAGCGTATTACCTAACATAACAAGCATTGAATAAATTTGTTTCCTTCCTTCCCCATTCTGAGTAAAAAATAAATTCCTGTTGTCCTGGTGGGTTAATTCATACAAATCTAATTTATGTGTAAATTCAAAATTTTGAAGATGTTGGACAGGGGAGAAGAGGAAGATGAGGAGCAAGAAGAAGCCAAAGTGGAAGAGATTATAATGTAGTGGATAGAGTGAGAAATATGAAATGGGGAGGACTTAACACCTCATATTTCTATTATCCTGGATAGGACACATCTCTTTCAGGTTTGATTTCTTTATCTATAAAGTAGACAATAATAGAATCTAATTCAAGAAGTGAGCAGCTACGTGAACCAGTAGATATAGTGCTGAGCCTGGAGTCAAGAAGTCCTGATTTCTTCTAACCTTAGACTCTTATTAACTATGTGACACAGGGCAAGTCACTCAATACTGTTTGCTTCAGTTCCTCATCTGTTGTTAGGATTACTAAGTGAGAACTGAGGTTGTCTGGATAGTTACAAGGTGAGAACTCAGGTTGACTTGATAGAGGGGGCAAGCTCATTGGCTGGGGTGGTTCTTCCCAGAAGCCCTTGCATTATCCCACGCCCATTCTCTGGGAGGATAAAAGAGACAGCACTGGGCGCAGAGAGCAGATCGGCCTGGAGAAGGATAAGAGCTGGAGGAGATTCAGAGCCAGGATTCAAGGGAAGACTCTGAATTGCATCAGGCTTGACGGGGCTCTCTGCAGGAAGGGAAGTCACTTCTTTGGACAAGAGTTAACAGCAACTGCCTGGAGACAACGGTTCGTTACAGGAAGAAGAATCTGTCTGAAAGATTTGAGTAGACACAGCAGATCTCTTCCCAGAGAGCGATCCAGCAGCTTCTGGAGACGACAGCTCGTTACAATTGGCGCCCAACGTGGGGCAAGGACTTTTGCTTATCCTGACAAGAGGAACTAGACCAGACCTTCGCAATTTGGCGCCCGAACAGGGACAGACACGGTCCTGATTCCAGTGGAAAAGCTTCCAATCTAGATCTCAGTCTCTCTGACCCAGAACCGTGAGTAACGAGGAAACTTTGTTAAAGATTAAGTGAGCATACTAATAGATAAATAAGGAACTTAACTTATTAAGGGCTAAACCAGGAATCTCTTATAGTGAAATGGGGCAAACACCTTCTGTTCAAGGAAAATGTTTGGAGAGCATCATCAAGGTTATGAAAAGCCAAGGATTGATTATAATTTTAGAGGAGATTACTGAACTTTTAAGAACTGTGAAGGTTATATGTCCTTCTTTTTCTCTGGAAAAAGAATTGGATCCAGATGAGTGGAAATTAGTAGGAGAGCAATTAGGTGAACACTACAATTGCCTTTGTGACATTTTGCCCTTTGGTTCCAGACCAAACTCAGTTTCCAAAGATACAATTCATACCTACAATTTAATCCAAATGGCTTTAAAAAATGTTATTCTAAAGGAAGAGATGAAGGAGCAAAATGGGGAGGTGTCAACTAAACTAGGTGAAAAGGATGAATCAGATAACAATGAAGTTAAGTACAATTCTGAGCAACAGGAGCACCTCCCATCTCCTCCCTCAATTAACCCTTCATGGGTGGAGCAAGAAGGAGGAGAGGAAGAGGCAGAAACACAAACAGAATTGCCTGTGAAGCAGCCTAAGCCTATGACAAGATTAGAAAAAGCATTGGTTAAAGCTAAGAGAGAAGGACAGGATATAAGTGATTTTATACATGCATATCCTGTGATTGAAAATACTGACTCTGTAGGTAAAAAAAGGAGAAGATATGCACCTTTAGATTTGAATAAAATTAAGGATTTGAAAAAAGGTTGTACCCTTTATGGGGCTACATCAGCTTATGTTAAAATGTTACTAGATGGTTTGTCTTATGAAGTCCTAACCCCGAATGATTGGAAATCCATAGCAAGGATATGCCTGGAACCTGGAGAAAATTTATTATGGCTTGCGGAATTTCATGAATTATGTAAAATTCAAGTCAGATGCAATTTGGAAATAGGAGTTAACACACAATTCACTTTTGAGCACTTGGCTGGTGAAGGTCGGTATGGAGAGAATTCAGAACAGACTGATTATACCATGACAATATATGAACAAATTGCTAAGGCTGCAATAAAAGCTTGGGGTGTCCTTCCTGGACAGAAAGATCGTGGAGAGGCTTTCACTAAAATACAGCAAGGTCCCAATGAACCTTTTGCAGATTTTGTGGGACGTTTGCAAACTGCTGTCAAAAGAACTATTGGAGAAAATTCAGCTACAGAAATAATGACCAGACATCTGGCTAAGGAAAATGCCAATGAGATTTGCAAAAGAATTATATGGGGATTAGACAAAGATGCTCCTTTAGAGGAGATCATAAGACGCTGTGCTACAGTGGGAACAAATGCTTTTTACACCCGGACAATGATGAATGTGGAAAGACAGGGTCCCTCATGGCAAGGGCCTTCTAGAGAAACTCGGCGATGTTTTCAATGTGGAAAAATTGGACATCTAAGAGCTCAGTGTAGGTATGGAGATACAGTGAGAAGACAGGGTGAAAGAAGACCTAAAACCCCATGTCCAAAATGCAACAGAGGACTCCATTGGGCATCAGAGTGTAGAATAATTCAGGGAAATGGGATGAGGGGCCCAGATCCAGGGCCCCAGGCAAAAAAGACTTGGGGCATGATGGCAGCTGATGTTACACCCAAAGAGCCTTTAGAAGGTCAGGACTCTGATTTGATCAACCAGCAGAAACGCAATCACATGGCAGAAAGGGATTACCTGATAAGTGAGCCAAAAGGCAATCAGATTGCAAAAATGGATTACACTTGGGGAGAATACAGGCCTTTTAAACCAACAGGGCTGTGCCCAGTGCAAACAACTCCAATGTAATTGTCAGATGATGAGAAGAGATTTAGAAAGTGGTAAATAGAAGGAAATTAGATAGGTTAACTGCCTGGGAGAGAGGGTTTGCTTGTATTTCTTCAGCAGGAGAAGGAATCAGATGGGTGCCAACGAGTCATATTCGCCTTGTCCATCAGAGAGAGACAGAAAAAGAGAAAGACCTCAAAATAAAGGATTAGATCTAAGAAACATCTGACACTGAAAGAGCATGGATAATAAGAAGACTGTTAAAGAACTTTAAAAACCAGCAGGAATTATTGGACTTCCTCACACAAGATGAGACTAATGGACAATGGACTTATGGACATTTATAAATTTTCAATTTATGATTATTTGATTATGATTATGTTATATACTTCTAGCATGTGTTATGTTACTATGTTACTATGTGCTTATGTAATTTATGTAATTATCTGTAATACTTCCCATATTGATGGATTTATGTTTCAAGGTCATGACTGTCCTATGTTCTAAATCAAAAGAAAGGGGGAGATGTTAGGATTACTAAGTGAGAACTGAGGTTGTCTGGATAGTTACAAGGTGAGAACTCAGGTTGACTTGATAGAGGGGGCAAGCTCATTGGCTGGGGTGGTTCTTCCCAGAAGCCCTTGCATTATCCCACGCCCATTCTCTGGGAGGATAAAAGAGACAGCACTGGGCGCAGAGAGCAGATCGGCCTGGAGAAGGATAAGAGCTGGAGGAGATTCAGAGCCAGGATTCAAGGGAAGACTCTGAATTGCATCAGGCTTGACGGGGCTCTCTGCAGGAAGGGAAGTCACTTCTTTGGACAAGAGTTAACAGCAACTGCCTGGAGACAACGGTTCGTTACAGGAAGAAGAATCTGTCTGAAAGATTTGAGTAGACACAGCAGATCTCTTCCCAGAGAGCGATCCAGCAGCTTCTGGAGACGACAGCTCGTTACAATCTGTAAAATGAGTTGGAGAAGGAAATGCTAAACCATTCCAAGAAAACGCCAAATGGGCTAACAATGAGTCAGACAAGACTGAAATGACCAAATAAATAACAACACAAACTTAATTAGCTCCATTTTAGAGGTAAGCTTCACAAAGGTTAAATGACTATCACATAATCATATAATCAGTAATTATCAGAGATATGATTCAAGCCCAGCCTTAGTTTTTATTCATTAATTCAATCTTTCTTAATACCTAGTACAGTGTGAACCACAAGGTTATACTAGAACTCCCCTCATTATTTTCTAGTAGAATTTAATGTCACATCTTTCTCCTAATAAATGGTAATGAGATTTTCAGTCAAATGAAAGATATGGGGAAGGAAAGGAGGAGACAGAGAAAAACAATGAATTGATATTCCTGATTAAGAAAGTAGAATAATTTAGTAATTAAACTTTTTTATTTAAGAGGGGTTGGAAGTAATCTCTGTAATCTCTCTATCTTTATAAAATAGTAGGTTTAGGTTTACCTTAAGGAAAGTGACTGAAAGATGCTGATGTGTCAAATAGTAATGATCCCTCCTATTAAAGAATATTGAGTATTTCTTCTCTCATTAAGAAAAAAAAAACCCTCATTATCCAATTGCTAAAACATGAAATGAGTTTGAGAATATAAACTCAGCTTTAGCACTGGAGAGGAACTGGTTTAACTCTTGTATTTTAGATTTTTTAGAATTATTTATAATTACAGTAAGGAAATTCGTGGATAATGGAAGCAGGATCAGAGCTCAGATCTCTGAAAACTCTTCTGATTGCTCATGGACTGGGAATTTCAAAGACAATTCCAATCTAATCTATGCTGTGTTGTTTCCTAATCCTTTGGAGAAGTTAGTTCCCTTGCTCAAAGGAATATATTAAGCTTTTACTACTTGTAATTGACAGTGATAGGTATTAGGGGTTGATATTTCAAAATGTAAATAAATTACGATGCTTGCCCTAAAGGAGTTTTTAATGTAGAAGAAGTTTTGAAGTGAGAAAATATTACTATTCTGAATGTGATAAGCATATCATATTACAAAATGCATAAAGTTTAGGAAGTGAACAGTTCCGTCGGGGAATTGCTTTATAGAGGAAGGAAGTATAGTTCAAGTAAAACCATTTAGCGTAGCTATGAGAGGTTATTATGGGAGAGTTCTCAATTCTAAGACCCATTTTCCTTTATAAAACTGAATTATTACAGAATAGAACTTATAAAATCACAGGGTTAGAGCTGGAAGGGGCTGAAGGTTAGTATCAACCAGTCTAATGTTTGGGAAGATAAAGCCACAGGCCTGGCGTCAAAAAAACTCAACTTCCTGAGTTCAAGTCCTAGCTTCAGATACTAGCTGTGTAACCTGGACAAGTCACTTAACCTTATTTGCCTCAGCTTCCTTATCTGTAAAATGATCTGGAGAACAAAATAGCGTTCCACTCTAGCACCCTCACCAAGAAAATCTCCATGGGGTCACTAAATGTCCAGTACAACTGAGACAATAAAAAAATCCAACATTCTATAGTCTACCTAGGTATTCAGATACTAAATGAAAACATCCAAGTAGAAAGGAAAATTTAACTACTGAACCAATGAATTTATTAAACACTTGCCTTGTGCCAGGGATTGTACTCAGTTCTCTGAAAGTGGGGGAAATGCAAAGAAACTCATAAGACAAGCTTTGCTCTCAAGATTCTCACAATCTAACAAGGGAAGCAATAGGCAAACAAATACGAACAAGCAAGAAAGATCTGTACAAGGCAATTTGGAAATAGTCAACAGAAATAAATTACCAAAATTAAAGTGGAATAAGAGAAAAATATAAAAGTAAAATTTTAATTGGAGCTGTAATAAATTCAGGGAAGCCAGGAGGTAGATGGAGAAATATAAATATAGCTATTGTGAGCCATAATTTTATTGATGTTTATGCATTTCACCATCTATCCATATTTTCTCAAACTATGAAATTATGTTCATATTCTTTTTAAAATTTCCATAGAAGTTCTACCTACATAATAAATGCTTCATGCTAGACTTTTTAACAACTTGAGGAAAGCAAGGTAACCATTGTGGGCTGTGCATATTAACCCTCACTTACATGGTGTCTTATTGCATGTGGAAATAGGTGATATTTACAAAATCAATTTAGGAGTTTATAAAATATTTTTTCAAATTCAAAATTCAGATATTTTAGCTTAATGGTACTGAAAATATGCATTCATATTTTTAATTTTTCAATTTCAAATCATTTTTCCCTGCTAGTCTTTCCCCCATCTATTAAGAAAGTAAGTGATATGTTATTAATTAGACATGTAAAGTTATAAAAATATATTTCCATATTAACCCAAAAAAAGGTCCAAAAAAACCCCAACAAAAGTATAAAAAAAATGAAAAAAAGTAGGCTTCTCTCTGTATTTATAGTTCATCAATTCTCTCTCTAGAGGTGAATAATGTTTTTATTATTAGTCTTTTAGAATTGCCATGGATTGATGGATAGATCTGAATAGCTAAACTTTCAGAAATGCATTATTATTAGAATATTACTGATAACAATAGTATCTTGGTTCTATTCACTTCACTTTGCATTTGTTCATATAAGTCTCTCCAGCTTTTTCTGAAACCATTCTACTCATCATTTCTGACAGAAAAATAGTATTCCTTTATATTCATGTTTTATAATTTGTTCATGCATTTCCCAGGTGATATGAAATCTTTCAACTTCCAATTCCTTGCCAACACAAAAAGATTTATGTGTGTATACACACGTGTATTTGTTTTATGTGTATGAAAATACAAATAGACAAAGATGAGTCCTCCTTTTTCTTTGATTTCTTTGGAATATTGCCTTAGTAGTGACATTGGTGGTTCAAAGGATATGTACAATTTTATTGTACATAAGGAATAGATAGATGCACATTGTTCTCCAGGATGGTCAAAACTGTGAACAACTCCACCAACAGTGCATCAGTGTCTGCTTTACAACATCTGCTCCAATATTTATTTTTCTTTTCTATAATGTTAACCAATGACAGAGGTGTAAGATGAATCTTCAGAATTGTTTTTAATTTGTCTTTTTGTAATCAATAGTTATTCAGAGTATTATGATTAATGATAACTTTGTTTTCTTCTAAAATTATCTGTTCATATTCTTTGATTATTTAACATTTAAAGACTAGCTCTTATTTAAATATATATTATATATACACACACACATATACATATATGTGTGTATGTTATGACTGAATTCTCTATAGATTAAAAAAATGAGGCCTTTCATACACAAGCTTACTGTAATCTCCCCCCCCAATTTTCTCTTTTCCTTTTAATTTTGTCTGTTATTTTTCTTTGTGTAAAACCTTCTAAATTTGATGTCATCACAATCATCTATTTTGATTCCAGTGAATCAACCTATTTTTAGTTTGGTCAAAAACTTTCCCTTATCCATAGATATTTCAATTATTTTTTCTGTGTTCCTCTAATTTGCTTATGATTTTGATTTATCTTGGTTTAAGATTCATTATGTTGGTCTGTAGCTAGTTTCTGCCAGAATGCTTTCCTGTTTTCCCAAAAAAATTTTTGTGAAATTGTGAGTTCTTGCCCCAAAAGAATGGATCTTTTGGTTTATCAAAAACTAAGTTACCATGGTCATTTACTTCAGTAAATTATGGGCCTAATCTATTTCATTGGTAAACCACTCCATTTCTTAGCCAGTACCAAATAGTGGTGATGGTAACTGCATTGTAATATAGTTTGATATCTGGTACTGTTAGGTCCCCTTCCGTTACATTTTTTTCATTAATTCTTTTGATAGTCATCTTTTGTTCTTCCAAATAATTTTTATTAACATAGTTCTGAATGTGTAAATTAGTTTAGCTAGAATTATAATTTGTATTATATTAGCTCAGCCTACTCATGAGCAAATAAAAATGTCTTTATTGTGTGGGGGAAAAAATGAAACTGTGTTCATATAGTTTCTGTATGGATCTTGGCAGGCAAATCTGAATCATTTTTAAAAAATCTTTTCTCTAATGCAACCCAACCTTTGTTGTCTCCTATTAAATTCTAGACCTGTATTATTGTCTTGTCAACTCCAGCACTTTTCTCATTCATATGCAATGATTAACAAACTCGGGGGGGTGGCTGCCCAGCTTTGCTTTTGCTAAGAAAGGAATAAGCAGTTCTTCTTTTATAGACAATGTTTCTTTTATATACCATGTATTCACATGATAGACTGTAAGATATACATAACACAAGACATAGATATTGATTTCATCAGTGTCCAGAACAAAGCAAATGTTATAATTTTCTCATTTATGTATAAATGAAAAACAGGGGGCAGCTGGGTGGTGCAGTGGATAGAGCACCAGCCTTGAATTCAGGAGGACCCGAGTTTAAATCTGGTCTCAGACACTTAACACTTTTTAGTTGTGTGACCCTGGGCAAGTCACTTAACCCCAGCCTCAGGAAAAAAAAATGAAAAAAAAATCATCTTTGCCAAATTTTTCTCCAATTTTTCTGTAGAAGAGAAAACTTATTTCTTATTTCCTTATTAAAATCCATAGTCAATCAAAAGAAATTGAGCTAACATGGCACACATGACAAACGACAATGACAAAATGATTGAAAACTATATAATTTCACAATTAGATTATTGTGAAATATAAACTGCTAAAATAATGGTAAAAGCTTGAATCACACATTTGCCTTTTTATTTCTCTTCTTGAATTGTAAGGCCTTGTATAAATTGATTTTAAGAAATTGTTAAATATAGATTCTATTTATTCATTTGTATAACACACTTTCTACAAACAGAAAAGATAATGTGATTGTCAATTGCTTACATAATCACGCATAAAGCCTGCATTCTTTTTGTCTCATTCTATCCCTGTGGGAGAAAAAAAATCAAGAAATAATAACTCTATCATTACAGTTGTACATGTGAAAAAGAATAGTGTCTTTGTAGTGAACAAATAATTATGTAAAGGTTTACAAGACAAAGGGGCACTTTCATTATGTTCCTCCAAAATTATCTTGTACCAGTGTATTTCTTTATCCTAGAATTTTTTAAAAAAAAATATTGATGAAGAAAACCTAGAAAAGTTATGTGTAAAGAAAAGAAATTATTTAAACAACCATACTATGCTATAAAATTGGAGATGGTAATAGACATGCCATAGATAGATAGTTAGATAAATAGATAGATAGGTAGACAGACATTCACTTTAAAACAAAATATTAAACATAGTCTGAGTTCCTCCATTTTTTTTAAATAAAAGAATGAATGATTGAGCAAGTAGCTTTGAAGATAAGAACATGCCCCATATCTTTAGACTTAAAGAAAATAATAAGTTTTCTCTACTTCTACAGGAAAATGAAAACAAGAAGGTGGAAAAGCTGATTTTGTTCTTCATTTCTATATAAATAACGAAATTATAACATTTGGTTTGTTACTTCTAGATGTATACAATTAGTAAGAATCATTGCATATGTTCAGGATTATATAATTACAAATTCTAGATTCTAGATATTTTAATATCTTATATATACAAAAATATGTGTATAAATATGTATTTATACATATCCATACTTATGTGTATATAATCAGTTACCAATCATCTAATGGATATGTCATATTAAAAAAAAAAAACAAAAAAACCTTTTATCAGTCTTCCTCGCACATATTCAGAATTTGTTACAAAACAACCCCATATTCACATGTAATATAATCTTGAAACCAGGAGGGGCTGGTGTCAAGTCTCAATTGGACACAGATTGGCTGCTTGACCCTGGACAAGTCATTTAACTTATTATTCTAGGCAACTCTTTAGGACTTTAAGTTTAATGTTAAATGTCAATTTGGATTGGTAAAGGTCATTCCCTTCAGGAGTTCCTTACTACCATTAAAATAAAGGGTTAGTCCCCATTCTAGTGTTCATGGCTTCTAATGTAATTTTAAGCAAATTCATATTAATTAACTTTTTCCAAAGAGTTCATGCTGAAGTAGCCACAGATATGGGGAACTTAAATATTTAAAAATCAACCAAATTTCCCTATAACTTATAAGTGGACATTATTGAGAGTCAATACACAAGATGGACCCAATGCCTAAACCCCATATATTGATATGGATCCCCATGTACTGCATATTGAGTTGGGAAAACATTTGGCAATATTATTCATGTTCCGTTATTTTTTTATCCATTTTGTTAAATATTCCCCCCAATTATGTTTAAGATGGTTTAGCCATATTCAAAGCAACAATGTAGGTTGCCATAAAAATCATTTTTAATATGAAAAAACAATGCTAATTCTTTTTTAAAAAAGGATAAATTATATAAAAGATACAAATATTAAAAATGAGATCTAAACCTATTGATGCTTACCCCATGTAATTTTCATCCATGGCCGACCAAAAATTTATCACCAATGTCTTCCTTATTTTCCGGGTTCATTATTACTATTTCCACATGTTGCATGGAGACTAAATGAACTACACAAACTTTCAAAATCCATTCTTTTCCAAATTATACATTCCTCTGGTAATACTTCTATGGATGGTTACTAATTTGTAATATATAGCATCCAACTCACTTCCACCTCGTCCCTTTCTTTCATTCTTTGTGTTATCCTTAATTTGAATTCCTAGGATGTGATCATTTTCCATGGCACATAACCAGAGAACAACACAGGAAATAATTGTTTAAAAATAAATAAATAAAAATGTGTTTTTGCTTCAGGAGAAATCATAGTGTCATTAAAGGAATTGTGTCATTTTATAAATGCAAATTGGAGTGATTTCTGCTACCTGTTCATGCAAGGTCACACAGAGTAAAGATGCCTAAACATGTTCACGAGGGAAGTATTAAAAGTTGCTTTATAAAATTAGAAAGCTGTATTCTGTATACAAAGGTGAAGATTTTTTGTTGGTCTGGTTTTAGAGGATGCTCATATTTTTTTAAAAAAGATTGTTATGTTTTAGACTTTAAAAGGGGCCAGCTCAGGAAATGGCAGTGACTTAGCCAGCAACACACTGCTAGTAAATTTTAACTAAGAACCTGAATATATTTTTTCCTAATCTAAACCCACTGATTGTTTTTTCCCCCAACAAAAAGTGCAAACTACACCATTAAATACAAGAGTTGTTTTATGAAGCTCTAAATCAGAGAATTAATTAAAAAAGACTAATATGTTTATGGCTAATGACCAATTAGCATACAGTTTTCCCTAGATTGTTAAGTGTATAAAACAAATATGACTTTTTAAAAATCTACTTGCAACTTCTCAACTTGTATTAATCTTTGAAGACAGAAAACAGGAACACCACAGGGAAATGTTGTGAAACTGTGAAATTCCCCATCAATATGATATTTTGAGAAAAGAACTGTGAAATGATGTAAATTTTCTTGATATGATTTTTTAAAATATGTCCCTTCAGGACCTGTATGTGCCAAAATGTTTGTGGCAGCTCTTTTTGTTGTAGCTAGAAACTGGAAGTTGAATGGATGTCCATCAATTGGAGAATGGTTGGGTAAATTGTGGTATATGAAGGTTATGGAATATTATTGCTCTGTAAGAAATGACCAGCGGGAGGAATACAGAGAGGCTTGGAGAGACTTACACAAACTGATGCTGAGCAGAACCAGGAGATCACTGTACACTTCAACAACAATACTGTATGAGGATGTATTCTGATGGAAGTGGAAATCTTCAACATAAAGAAGATCCAACTCACTTCCAGTTGATCAATGATGGACAGAAATAACTACACCAGAGAAGGAACACTAGGAAGTGAATGTAAATTGTTAGCACTACTGTCTATGTACCCAGGTTACTTATACCTTCGGAAGCTAATACTTAATGTGCAACAAGAAAATGGTATTTACACACATGTATTGTATCTAGGTTATATTGTAACAGATGTAAAATGTATGGGATTGCCTGTCATGGGGGGGGGGGGGAGGGAGTGGAGGGAGGGAGGGGATAATTTGGAAAAATGAATAAAAAAAAAAAAAGAAAAATAAAATAAAATAAAAAAATGGCAAAATAAATAAATAAATAAATAAAAATAAAATATGCCCCTTCATTTTCTAAGCCTAAGGAAAGGGATTCCCAAGAAGGGAATTTGTACAATCCCACTTTTTGGGTATATTGACAACACGGGTTTTGAAAAGTTTGTTTTGTTTGCCTTCCAAGTAACTTATGTTTCCTTAGTGTCAGGACAATCACAGTGATTATATTATAGTGAACAATATAGACGAGGATACCAATTATTACTTTCATAACACAAGGGTGGAGTCACAGAAAAGGTTGCAATGTTATAAGTTCTCCCAACAGATCATTTCCCTCCAACATAGAGGTAAAGTAACTATAAAATATTTGACAGCTAAAGTGCTGATTGTATGAATCAGTTCCCCCTGTGTAAGTTTTTTTTTTTTTTTTTTTTTTTTTTTTCCCTCGGTTGAAAATGAATATCAAGAGAACTGATCTCAGATTGAGAGGGACCTAAGTTCATGTCTCACTCTTTAAGCCTATTGGTTTTATACTCAGATAAATCATTTAGCTTGATGTTTCTTTAAGAATTTAAGGTGCTGGACCGAATTGCAAGTACGGCATATATAGCGAAGAAATTATCAGATCAAAAATTCATAAATAGAAATAAAAAGAATATTATCCAAAAATTCTAGGGAATTTTAAAAATTTGTCATAGTTTTTAAAACACATTAATATTATTAACAGAAATTCACAAAGTCTTTTAATGTTTAACATGTACTTCATATACAGTATTTCTGCAACTCTTCAAGGTAGAGCTTGTAGGCATTATTAGCCCTAATTTACAGGTAAATTACAAGTAAATGGTCCAATATCACTAACCAAGTCAGTGTCATATACGAGATGGGAATCAGGTCTTCCTGATTTCAGATCTAGGCCTCTAAACCATCTTATTTTTTTTAAGGTTGAAATTTGTCAAAGTGAAATCTTTTAAGTTATGATTAAACATCCATTTTCCATCTAACACTCCCAAGTACCTCAGTTTCCTTCTAAGGCTTCTAACAATTCCAGATAATCATACTCACAACCCAAAGGCACAGAGCTTAGGGGAAAGTGGGAGAAGAATGAGAAGAAAGCCTTAATCTCGTTTTCATTACACTCTGAAAGCAGAATTTCAGAAAGTTTCAGAAAGATCAGATGGTTACTTAGATGGTATTAGATGTACAAATGAGGAGGTCTAGTATTTTCCTCCAAACAATCTAACAATTCTCACATAATAAAGGCTTATTTTCAGAAAAACAAGGAGAAAAAAACCTATTCTATTGCCTTGGGTATTGCAAGACAGATGTTTATGCTGAAGTATTTACAATGTTTTCCAAAACAACACATTATAAGAATTTCATTCCTAAAGCAACTCATTTCCATATGTGTCTGTTAGATATCGGGGTATATCAAATTATCTCTCAACAGCAAGTGATCATAGGTTTCTCTTCCTTGCCTTTTTTTAATGTGTGAAATTAGTACATTAGCAGAAAATGGCAGAAGCAATTGATTTTTCCATGTGGCATCAATATTTTCAAAAGGCTTTTGTTTGGCACCCTCAAGTGGAGACTGCTGAAGTAGAAATGGCAACATGATTTCTGCACATTGGGCCAAATGGGGTTTAAGGAGACAAATCAGATTTTCCTTGATTAGTCCTTAGAAGGGGATGCGGCCTAGTGTTAGCTGCAACAGCTCTGTTTACCTTACTCAGGTGGTTTTCTTTGATAAGAGAAAAGATGTGGAATATCATGCGAATAGTGAGAGATTCAGAAAGTAAGGAGCTTGATCAAGATCATTCAGGAAGTAAATATCAATGGTGGGATTGTTCCATAAGCATAAGATAAACAAATAAAGTAAAATAAAAGTTTTTAGAGAAAATTTTGAATTAAAAATAAAAAGGAAAAATTATAAAATTAGCTTTCACTAGCCTTATCACCATTGTTAATTCCCCTTATCTACTTAATATCTTTTCTGACCTTAAAAAGCAAGATATAGATTTCAATTAAAAGCAAGCCAAGAAAGAATGAAAAGGCAGAATAGATCAAAAGTACTTTGGGGTCCTCCCATGCTTTAGTACATCTACTTACTCACCAAAATCTAATGCTTGGGATTTTAAGGTGTAATTAATTCATCATAAGATCATACATTTAGATCTCATTCTTCTCCACGAGTTTCTTTACAACAACCTAGAAATGCCTTCACCTGGAAGCTTACTCCCACCTTGGGCTTCACAGAGGGAGGTACTACAGTCTCACCCCTTGATTTGATGGATCTTCCCCATACGCCACTAAGAAAAGGCATCTAGATCAGCCCTCTTTACTGTCCCTTGAGGCTGTACTTCAGACTTCTATCACCATGGGTCCTGTGCTTTCATTTATGTGATGTCTTCCCTCATTAGAGTATATCTCTTAAAGGGAAGAGTTGTATCCCAAGAGCTTGTCACTTAGAAAGAACCTAACAAAAGCTTGCTGTCTGCCTGACTGATGGTAAACAAGGAAATTGGAGAAAGATGGAGATATTATACAGATGAGGAACAACTCCCCAAAAAAATAGCACACTTACAAGTACAATTCAGTGTGGAACCAAGGAAAGGAAAAATGTGAATTGAGGGACAGATAAAGACCATTGAATGAGAATCCTGTGAAAAATTAAAATGATTAGATAATTGAAGCAAATGACAGTTTAAATCTCAGGAACATTCTTGGAAATTTACCTTTCTAATTTCTATGATGAAAGTAAGACTTTGCTAAAATCACTCATACATTTCTACCAATTTTTCATCACTAAAATAGATGGCTGTTGTTTGTTTAGTTTTATTTTTGTTAAGCAGTAGAATAAAAGGATCATGTTTGAACAACAAACCAGTTCTTATCTTTCCTAGATGTTGGTGGCAGGCAGGACAAGGTGGGCAGAGGCCAAAAACTGAGATAATTGTATTTAGTTTAGGTAATGAAGTGAGTATAATAAAGTAAATGAAGAACAGAAATGCTGTAATGAAAAAGGAAGTTATTTCTGACTTTACTCCCAATAATCCTTTGGTGAAAATTATTCTACTGGATAAGCAGAAACCAAGCAGCTTGGCATTTCTTGTAGAAACTTAAAAGGTGGCAATTTGAGTTACTGCCCATTGAATAATTTAACAGAATTGCACACATTAGTCATTCAAATATTTGATGAATGAATATTTTTCCAATTTATATATAAATATTGATCAGGTTTCTGATGGTGATATTCTAAACTTTTTGTCACTCTTTTTTTTTTACTGTGACATTTTCCCTAAATATCTCATTATAAATAAGTGCCCTTTTAGAATCTAGTGTTAAACTTACCATATGATATCGACATATGTTTACTCTGCAGATCATTAGTTTGAAAATGCTTTTTAGTAGGTCAAGCAATTTAGTCAAAGTAAACCATTACCTCTTAAGTACTTTGGCAATTGTGGAGGTGCTAGAGTCTAACATATGTTGGTTTGTTTTTTACAATTCAACATAAATTCTTTTCTGTGAAATATTTGAAGTACTCTGGGCTGGGCTGACTGAACCTTGTATGCATGAGAGAGAGTGATGTATGTATGTGTGTATGTGTGACAGAGACAGACAGACAGACAGATAGACAGACAGAAGAGAGAGATTTTGGCACCAGAATAATAGAAAACCTTTGATGTCTAGATAACAGTACTTTAAATTTTTAAAAATATGTAGATATATATATACATCCATATGTATATATACATATATATGCATCTGTTATAGATACATATATGTATATATATATATATATGCATATACTTTTATTTTTGTTTTCCCCAGAATAAAAAAAAATACTTATATTGAAGGTCCATCTCATTTCTGTCATCTGTGGGGATAATTATGCTTTTATTACATTTCTCATTGGGAAGTAGGAGTATCAAATAAGGTTTTATATGTGCTTGTAAAAATAGTCAAATGTACTTATTATTTGCTTTACTTTCATTGTGTTTTTTCCATACTCTATGACTCAATGGCAATAATTCTGAACCGGAGGTTATTATCACATATAGTACTTTACACGGCCTAACTGGAAGCCCTTCATCTTGGAAAAGGCTGTTAGAATATTTACACTACACATAGGCCACATAAATATTTGAATATAAGTGGATATGCCTGGCAACTGTCATCCCATCAATTTTATTTATTTAAAACCTTTATTTATTTAATGCACCTATTTTTGGATGTGCTTGGCAATCCGTCATTTAGTCAATAAGCACTTATTTAGCACCTATTATGTACCAAATATCATACTAGGAACTGGATTTGTAAATTCAAAGAATGAAAAAATCTGTACTCTCAAACTACATTTTAAAGAAAAATGCATAAATATATGCAGAAAAAAATAAAAATATAAAAAATGAAAGGTAGTTAGGAAGAAAAACATTAACTGTGGGAACTGAGTAAAGGTTTCATGGAGAGGCTTTTAAACATCTTGAATGAAATATCAGTACATCATGTTTAAAAACTAATTTAACTCCACTAAAGCATTTGAAATCTAGTTTAAGTAGAAATGTAAGTGATGGCACTATAAATTTATTCCACTCAATATTTACAAAAATTCCATGTAATTTCCATACAAAGTTAATAAATTTCTTAAGAATGAAGACTATTTGGATATGAGAAGAGTATTTTACTTTTGTTTGTTACTTCATAGGAAACAAAAGGCAATACTGAAGTCAAAAGGGTAAAACTATATTTTTAGACATGATATCATTGAATATGCATCTTTTCTCAGCAGAATTGGCTTTTTCGTAAGTAAGAATCGGTAGGCAAACTCATTCTGTAGGCAAAACAAACTAGGGCAAGTCATTTGGTAATTTACCAGATGTTTTTGTTAAATCTATGTTTCAATGCAAAAAGAAAAAAGAATCAAGTCTCAGAAAAATGAGCTGTTAATAAGTGTTCATCCCAGTAACTGAATTAAAGAAAAACAGCATATAAATTCCATAGTCAGCATCATCACTATTTTCATAGTAATGTTAGTATTCTAAATTTCTAAAAGAAAAAAATAACCTGTCTAAATCCCAAAGAAATTATTGAACTTGCAAAAAAAAAGATGCTAACTATAAATCTTGTGTGTAATATCACAAATATGATAGCCAATTCAATAAGCATCTCTTTCCATTATTTATTATTGTGATGATATGAGATTTGGGCCCAACAATATTATTTTCACAAGAAAGTGTTTATTAGTATTCTTTCAGACCCCCAAAATTTGGTAAAATAACTAGTGAAATTTAAAAAAAAATGTCTTTTGACAAAAAGAATTTGACTAAACTGGTGTAGACAAAATTTCTGTCTATACTCACAAGTTGTTGACTCATTTGATTAATAAAGACACTTCACTTTGTTTTATTCAAGTCAGTGAAACATCACTAGTCCTATACCTAATTAAGGTTATGAACTGTTTGCCCACTTGTTATTTCTCTTTCCTTCTGCCATTATTTCTCCAACGAAATGAATGTCTTCTTGACTGATCCTAATAGTGAATTCTGGTGAACTTTATCTTCATCAGTGGATACAGGAGTCATGACCTTCATTTCTTTTTGAATTCACAATACTATGATATGGTGTTTTGGACTCTGATAGACTGGCAGACTGACAATTTAATGTCTCTTTCTGCAAATGGGAAAAAGAATACAATAATTCAGTATGAATTTTAAAAATTTCATGATCTGTGAGATCATTTGGTTAATTTTTCCTCCCACCTATATATATATATATATATATATATATATAGATGATGAGGTTGAAAGGATTAGCCAAGTGGTAAAGGGAAATAGAAAAGAACTATTTTGCTTTTATTAAACCTGATGTAATTAGAATTGACATACACTGTACACAACTTGTGTGGATAAGCAGGTTTAGCATAACAAATAATGCACTTTCTAGCTGCCTATGCATATTTATATTCTCACTTGTAAACATTTTATTTAATTGATTTTCACTCTTCAGAATCAATTCCTAAGACTTTTAAATTTAGTTAATTAAATCAATAGATTTAAAACCAATTACTTGCCATATCCATTATCTTCCTATTTTTAGTAGTCAAGTTTTGAGCTTTGAAAGAAGCCTTGTTATCAGTTAAATAATTATTATTGAGTGCAATACAATAATTGGGAGTTAAAAGAGATTATATATACAAGTCTTTACAAAGCAAACTGCCAACAGCATTCTTTTATGGAAAAAAAACAACAGAAAAATAGAAAAAAAACTCAAGATAGGAAAGCAAATTTGAGAATATGCATCAAATATGAGCAATGTACATATGGCCAACCAGAAACTCCAAAGTATAGGATGGAATGATTGATTCATCAAAGGATTGCATGACAGAAAGGGAAGAAAGATGGACAAGAGGAGGGATGATGCATGAACACCCATAGTGGTCCACTAGACCCTTCATCATGTCCAGAAAATGTTAGGAAAGCCTCCAGAACACTGGATGGATTCTCTTGTAATGAGTTTTGAGCACGATGTGGACAAAGGTTGTTCAGGATGGTGTTATATGGATGCTTTGTGATTTGCATACGACTCAGAAATATCTCAGGCCTTCCTGACTCTACTGAGCCATCCAGCTGCCTCTAAATATACAATATAATACACTGACCCTAAATAATAATATATAATACACTGACACCAATCCTAAATGTGTGGTTTGCTAAATCAATTCTCAGCCCTCAGAGATGTCTCTATAAGGTTTGATGGCACCCATTTCTATCTGAGTTTGATAATACTGCTTTACATCTGAGTTGAGATGCATCATGAAGTCTGGGGGATAGACATATTTTACCAGTTTGGCCTTTTTTGTAAGGATAACCAATCCAAAGTCCCTTAAATCATCATCATCATGAGATCTCATCTAGGAAGCTAAGAAATGTTTCAGGCCTGGGGGCAATGAACACAATGTCCTACATCCATAGAGTACTTTCTATCCACAGGAAATTCCTTTTTTATCTGGACTCTGTCTGGATCTCTTTTATCACAATAATAAATACCTTTGTCAAGTCAAATAAAAAAAATATTAAGTACGTGTTATGTGTCAGACATTGTGCTAAGTGCTGAAAATATAAATACAAGAAGAAAGACAGTCTCAATCCTCAAGAACTTACATTTTAATGGGGAAATAAAGAAGACAACATATTAAAAAATCTTTAAATTTCAGGGAGGGAAGATATCCTCATTGCGGCATGTAAAAAAAAAGTCAGAAGTTTGATGAGAAGAATGAAGATAAGACTTATCTAAGTGTTTTCCTTAAAAATGGAATTTCTGGGAAGAATAAGTCAAAAGTAGGGATTAACAGGGCAGAGAGTATTTCCACAGAGGAATGAACTTCTAATATATATCTCCATGTTTTATTCCTCAACTGATATTTGCTATCAAAATGCCACTAAGTAAGGTTATTTTTATTGCTAACTCTCCAAGAATCCTTAAATGATTTGATGCAATGATACCAAACTCACTGTCACAAAATCACTTTTTACTAACATTGTTTTCTGCAGTTATTTTTTAATATTCAATAAATAATAAACATAATAGGAACAAGCATAACAATAACATTGTGATTTAACCAGACATATAGGAGGTTAAAGTTTGAACTAGATAATGTAATTTTCAAAGATGTTTAGTGACTTGTATAAAAGATAGCAATAAGGAGGGAAGATATCAAATACATGAGGGGAAGGAATCTCAAACCTTGTTAATTCCTCCATGAACAAACCAAGAGCACATGAAAAATTATCAATCTATATTTCTTCTCTAACAACTATACAAAAATTTATGGTAGCCATCTATACATGACTTTAAGTCATCCTTTGTAGGGAAGAAGCAGTCTTACAGAAGGGATAATAGACTGTATCATTCTCAAAGAATATTTCAGCCAAATTACCCATGTGTTTTTATTTACATTTACCATGTAATTGGGTATAATTTTCATCTATGTATAGGTTTTCCATTTGTTTTATAAGTGAATCAAAATTTAATCTGTGCAAACATCAAAACTCCATTGTACAAATGATACTACTTCCTTCCATTTGCAACATCTTCAATATAGCGCATATTGGTTGTTATTCATTTTTTAAGTGGATCAATGACATCAAAGGGGGATAGCTTGACCTGTGTGTGAACTGGATTTAAGTGAGTCAGAATAGGACAATGCTATCAATCTCACTCTTTTTTCAAGGTCTAATAGCAAGAGAAAAATGGTAGCCTTGGGGGCAGTGGATGGCCTTGGTATCTGTTGAGATGGTTTTCTCAGGATGTGGCTGCTGCACAAGCTAGTTTCTGGGATGAAAACTGGGTGAAAAGTAGACACCAAAGTTGGAAAGACAGACAACCTTGTAAAGGGCTCAGAAGTTGCACACCAACAATGCTAGTGCTCCCTGACCACCCCATATCACCTCCCGTTAGATTGTCAGCTCCTTGAGAGTGAGGATTATTGTTTTTTGTTGTTTATTTTGTGCATTTTTTTTTGCTTTAGCACAGTGCTTTTTACATGAAAGCACTTAATAAATCCTTAAAGATCTAATGTTCCACTATTCAGAATATCCTTTCTACCAATCTATTTGTGTATTCTTTGTTTTTTCCCATCCTAAGTATGCCTGGAAAATACTCCTCAATCTTTCCTGAAATAAAGGAAATGACAAAGATAGTTGTTTTATGAATAATCTCACTTAGGAATGTCAAATTTATTCAGCATATCTTTATAATGAGACTGTCAAAATTACATTTGGGCTGAAAAGAGTTTGATCACGGCTGCCAACTGGAAACAAAACAAAACAAGCCATGTTCTCACAAATCCCTCATACTTCTAATCGAGCTCATGACTGATCCTAGAGGTGTTCTTCCTGATATAACCAGAGCCAATCAGAAGTCTGGGTAGTTTAAGCATGAATATGAGCATCCATTGTCTTGTAGCTGTATAAACAGCTGTCATCTTAAAAAGAAGTTAATGATGATGTCCCCAATATGGCATTACTTTGAGTAAAGACAGAAGTGCTTTCAGAGCCTCCGTACAAGGGAGTAATTCCCCTACTTTCTGTCATAGTAAATCATTCCACTGAGCAGAACCGAAAGCCAAAGAAACACAAATTCAGTCAACCTCAATTCTGGTAGAAATGTATTGATTGATCGATTGATTGATCATATAATATAATAATAAAGCCATGGCAGAGAGAGGAAGTTGAGTTGTGGAACCAGTGAGATGCAGGTTATAATCCTGTCTACCTTCACCCCCACCCCTGACCTTTGCAGGTTGGGTGATTATGGGAAAATCGCTTAACCTCTCAGTTTCTTCATGTGTAAAATGGAGATAATAATATTTGTACTACTAATTTCACAGAGTTGCTGTGTGGAAACTCACATTTCAGCATTTCAGGAAGTAGAAATATGGATTCATTAATGCCTTCAAATGATCAGATTTTCCATAATCATGCTAATGCACACAATAATTCCTAAAATCCCACATTAAAAAAAAACCCTGAAACAGTTCCTTCTCAAATTGGACTTTCCTGTCTCAAAATCTTCCTTTTTGTTTACTTCTTTCACAAAAAAATAGCTGTTGTCATCTTATCTGATCTGGATATCTGATCTTACTGAACTCTCAAATGCTATTGTGCTAAATGATAATTATATGGCAAAGAACATAACAGTGTCAATGGCAAAAAAGGTAGGTTGCTTTGAAAATTCATTCTTGTTGATAAAAATCCTTATTTTCCTTTTTTTTTTTCTAATTGAAATTCATAGATTGGAATAAAAACATTGTGTCACTCTGATGCCTACACAGAGTGAGAATTTATACCATTCAGTCAAGCAGTTCGTTAATTTTGGCTGGCAGCTTGTAAAACATCATTCTCCCCATTAATTTTCATTTTCAGTTAGTTGTGTTGGATAATGCCACATACTGACTTTGGACAATGTGTATTTGTCCCCTGACAGGAAGTCAATTTGCTTGATTCCCATTTGAAATTCTGGCTTAATGTTCAGTGGTGGAAACATTCAGACTTTGTTTATCCAGCAAAGATGGCACAAAAGAAAGAATCGGCCATGTTTTGTGGGACAGAAAGATTTATAATTCATGTCAAATTAACAAGCATTTATTAATTTCCTACTTAATGGTTTAGGCACTGTGCTTAATGCGAAATGCTAAATGGGCAATGTTTTAACAAAATTTGCCAGATATAACTGAATTCACCAAACCAAATCTTTTTTGGTTTTAATTAGTGGTGATATTTTATGTGGTATGAGTAATTTTTTACAATTTCATTTACTTTATAAATTATATAATTGCTTTATAGAATCCTGCCCTATAGAAATTTTCTCTTATAACAAAAGAAAGCAATTTTAAAAAGCAGTCCAAATAAACATATCTTAAAATATATTAAATGTTCCTTAACTCTAAGCTACCAGCTCTTATAAAAAAGAAGGGCAATATATGTAAAAGATATATTTTTGTATGCCTTTTAATGCTGCTTTCATTTACATTATTTCCATCATTGAGTAGATCATTATCTTGTTTAGTGATGCTTTGCTCAATATCAGTGCTATACAAGTTTTTTTCTATATTACTTTATGAATTAGAGTGTCTTCCATTTTATTCTTATATCAACAGACCAATAGATAATCCAACAAATATTCTACTATATGCTTGCACTAGGGATACAAAAAATAAAAAAAATGGAATCATTTGTCCCGACTGTCTTTGGAGCCAACACATAATTCCATGCAGAATATATAAAAAGTAAATAAAGATGATTTCAGGTAAAAGGTACTAATGATCAGAGGGATCAGGAACAGTCTTGGCTAGAAGGTGATGTTTGAACTGAGTTTTGAAGGATACTATAAGATAGACATGAGGGCAGAGGTTAGTCCAAAAAAGAAGAGCAGCATTTGCAAAGGCACCCAGATGGAAGAAGATGTTTATATTATAAATCCAGTTTAGCTGTATTAGTGTGAAAAGTGAAGAACTGTGTGATCAGTCTGGAAGGGTAGGTATGAATTAGGATGTAAAGGATCAGAAGTATCAAACAAAGAAGTCAACATAGTGGATATGTGACCCTGGACGAGGCTCAAATAATCCAGCCTTTTCAACTCCCTAAATTCAGGGGATTTGATAATGGCAGTTTCTGATACCAAAGAAATCAGTAGCTGATCCAAAACATGCATGTATGGAGAAGATTGAGGAAAGAAAGGGAGAAAAGAGAGGAGGATAATGATAAAAAAGAAATATAACTCTCTTGGTCCATGCAAATGGAAAAAAAAATCTTAAAATTGCACTGAATAACATTACAAATGTCTTATTGTGTCTCATTTGGGCCTTTGCTTTTTTAAGATGATCCTTTTATTCTTATTAAATTGATGATTCTCTATTGAAGTTATTCAAATCTATTTTACCCTCCTCCAGCCTTATTCACCAATTGATCCTTGTCCCTGTCTAAGAATCTGCCTCTTACTTTACTGAGAAAATGGAGGCCGTTCAAAGAGTCTTCTTTACATAATCTCAAAACCCCTTGACATCTATCCTAATTCTTTCTTCCTTTCTCCTGTCTCTGACATAAAGATGGCTCATCTCCTTGTCAAGACCAAGGTCTTGTTAACATGCACTCAGTCTTATTCCCTCCAACAGTTTGCACCCCAAACCATATCCTCTCTCTCTAGTCTTCATCCTACTTCTATGAACTAGTTCCTTCCCTGGTTTATTTAAATATGTACAAATTTCTTCAATCCTAAATATACAAAACTGCACCATATCACCCTTTCAACTTTTTAATACTTCTGTATTTAATGACTTGTTTCCATTTCTTGAACTCAAATTACAATTTGACTTCTAACGCCATCACTCAGACAACACTTCTGACTCTTCAGTTGCCAATGATCTCTGAATGGTCAAATCTGATGGTATTTCCAAAGAGACCACTACTGTTTATCAATCTTTTTATCATCTCTTTGCTGTTTTGACAGCCTCCCCCTAATTTTTATGTTGCCTCTCCAGCCCCATCTAATAAATGAAATTTTCAAAAATTATACAAATTGGCAGCATTCTCACAAATTGTAACATTTAAGCAATATTTAACATTTGTAGTGTATTTCTATTGTATAAATATATGTGTACCTGTTCGGTCTCCCATTAAAATGCAAGTTTCTTTCAAGTAGATGGTACTTCTTTCTAGGTACTTGTATGCTTAACACCTAGTACTTTCACTAGGTCTGCCAGTAACTCAATAATTGGTTCATCATAAATAAGGATAGAAATTCATCTATAATTTAGATCTAGAAAATTGTCTTTTTGACAGAAGATAAATGGTGAAGTATTTACTTATGGCTACATATCTATCTATCTACCTCTACCATCTATTTAACTCTATTTTTAGTTGATAGCTATGTATACATGTTATCCATATGTTTGGGTGTTGGGATATGATTTATATTTTCACCATATAATTCATTTTAAAGAGAACTTGAGAACGATAAATTGACAATATTTGTGAATTAGAGAAATCATAATTAAGGAAACTACCCTAAATTTTGGGGGCAGCTAAGTGGCACAATGTATAGCATGCCAAAGTCAGGGAAACTCATCTTCCTGAGTTTAAATCTGACCTCAGCCATTTACTAACTATGTGACCCTGGGCACTTCACCCTATTTGCCTCAGTTTCCTCATCTGCAAAATGAGCTAGAGAAGAAAATGACAAATTCCTCTAGTCCTTCGGCCAAGAAACTCCAAATAGGGTCCCACAAAATCAAATATAATTAAAACAACTGAACCACAACAATCCAAAATGTCTGCATCAAGAGAAATAACAATTACAGCAGCTCCTATTCAGACATACAGACTGGAAGCCAAAAAAATCTTTCTTTATTATCCAAGAAACCAGCACCACGGAAGCCAATGCAACAGTGCCCTGAAAAAATCTCCAAGAACAGCAATTTAGTATTGCTGGCATTAAGAGAGTTACTGTCGATGACATCCATTCCAAACCCAAATGTCATAAAGACAGTACAGCAAAGGGAGAGTCAGCACTGGGTCAGCAGATACTGAGAAATGGATTTGGGGAATGTCAGCACAAATGTAAGAGTAAAGCCTGGGAGCAGGAAGGATGATGGTCTAAAGAAGAATCTCGTTCTCTCTCTGTCTCTGTGTTTTGGTCTTTGATTCTCTCTCTCTTTCTCTGTCTGTCTCTGTCTCTCTCTATGTCTCAGTTTCTCTCTGTCTCTCTGTGTGTATATATGAATATACGTATATAAGTATATATTTACATGCATATGCACACGCATGATACACATATCTGTGTGTGTGAATTTTGATGATCCCTTTATGATTCTCTAAACAATCTGAGTGGGAATGCCTGCCATCTAGGGAAGGGGGTGGAGGGAAGGAGGGGAAAAATTCGGAACAGAAGGGAGTACAAGGGATAATGTTGTAAAAAAAAAATTACCTATGCATAGGTACTGTCAAAAATGTTATAATTCTAAAAATTAATAATAAAACATTTTAAAAAATGCTCACTTTCTAAATTTATGTTCCAAATAAATAGAAAAATAATTCACAAAATTCACAAAAAAGATGAACAAAGACAAAATCAGAGCCATTGGGATCAATGTTTGTGCTATATCAATCAATTAATCAATAAACATGTATTAAGCAACAACAACAAAAACAATCTGAGACTTGTCAGAATGAAAGAAAAATGCAAAAAATTTGAAAATTAAAATCTGGGAAAGTTCAAAATGATAAAAAAAAACTTTTATGGACAGAGACCCTTTTAATTTTTTAAGTCAGTAAACAAAAATCATTCTATATTTCGTAGCAGAAAACAAGATATCCCTAAGGAGAGGATAAATGTGAACTGTTTATTATGGAGAGTTTTTCCTCCTAAAAAGTATATTTTCTGCCTATCTAACAATAATTTTTAAAAAATAAAGGATACATTTACAAATAGATAATTATAAAAAACTTTCCTTAGGAGGCAGCAGGTGTTTGATTTATGAAAGCATGAACAAGCAATTGTACCTCCACACAGGTCAGACATATTTGATACACATATTATATTTTTTTTCTGAAAAGGGTTTGCCACTGTATGGAAAATATAAAAGGGAGCTAGGAAAATGGCAATAAAGACATAGAACCTGTAGTGACAGTTGCTTAGTACTGCATTCAGGGCAACCTGTCCTAAAGACAGGAGCCTGTGAACTCCATCATCACCAGTGATGAACACCATCACTTCCAGCCTTTGGATTCACCAGCGACCAGTAAGGAGTAATTGTGGCAATGACATTCATCAGGCTTAAGTTAAATAAAACCTGTAAGTAGGCGTGACCTCTCAACTATTTGGAAAAATCCGGGTTGGATTCTCTGTAACCAACCAGAACTTTTGACTTACTTTCCACAGATTTTCCTGTATTACCCACACACATACACACATGCACTATGCACACAATGCAACTGTCATTAAACCAGATTTTCATCACATTTTAGTTGAATGTATCCTATTTTAACAATATCGTGAAAGAACTAAGTTAATTATTTCTTAGAAAAATCAACTGCCCAGCCATTCCTTTGAGGAATTATCTACATGGACACTAGACAAGATAAGATCCCTGACCATCTCCTCTGTAAAATGTGTGGGAACATTGACTTCCCTTTTTGTGGGATTACTTCAAGCCTTGTATGAGACCATTTTTCACAGATTCTCTCCATCATCAATGTTCTTATCTGTAGAGCAAATAATGTTGTAAAAAATGACAAAACCATACTTTAGAATGGGGGGTGTTTTCTTATGTTGTATTCCTGCATTTGTTCTGGAGTTCAATGACAGATCGTGATCGTGATATACTAAATACTACTAATAATTTTATAGATATTTTATGAAACAAGGCAATTTATGCATGTTATTTCATTTGATCACAATAATTTTGTGAATAATCAGTTTCTCAAAGGAGAAAAATATGGGGCTAAGTAACTTTGGTCAGAATCTCAATATTATATATTATATATATATATATATATCATATATCTATACTATACTATAGTATATATATATATATATAATATAATATTATTTAATATCTGAGGAAGATTCACCACGCAGGTCTTTTTGATTCTAGGTCCAGAAATTCATTTTTGTCTACCAAATTGAGTGTCCTTTCTTTTTTTCTTTCCTTTTTCATTTATATCTATTCATAAGAAGTATCTTCTAATAAGAGTTCATTACTATGAAAGGGAAACAACTGACTTTGTAGGTACCACATTTAAGGCACTAGTGGATAGTAATAATAGTAAATGTAAAGAAAGGAGTAGGAAGAATAAATAGCATTTGGAAAATTCATAAATTCATAGGAGAAAAAATCCGAGATTCAGTAATAAAAGCCATGGCTATAAGTGTTTGAACACAAATATCCAAAAATTAGGCAACAAACAGAAAGGAACAGAAAGGATCCTAACAAGAGGGGGCAAATTTGACTTTATGGTTATTACTGATACTGAGTGAGATAAAAGTCACAAGTATATTATTATTTAAATCAAAAGAAACAAAATAATTAAAAGGGCAGTAAAGGAGAAAGGAGAGGACATTAAGAAAATGTTTTCAGGAGAAAATATTGGAATGCAAAATGAGAGAGAGAGAATTATTTGGTAATGTCCCCCATTAATGCTATATTATGTCTGTTGGTCAAATTGGAGATATACTTCCTAAAGTACATCTATTTCTTCTTTACATCTATGTGATACAGTGAAAACACACACACACACACACACACACACACACACACACTTTCTGTCACTCATTCTTTCTGTTTCTTTGTGTCTCTGCCTATCTTCTCCAGTATATGTCTATCTCTGTTCCTCTTTCTGTGTGTGTCTCTCTTCTCTGTCTGTCTCTGACTCTGTCTCTCTCTCTTCTTCTCTGTGTCTAACTGTCTCTGTCTCTTTCTCTATTTCTGTCTCTGACTGTCTCTCTGTCTGTTTCTCTCTGTGTCTGTCTCTCTGTTTCTCTTTCTTATTCTCTGTCTCCATCTCTGACTGTCTCTCTGTTTTTCTCTGTGTCCGACTGTCTCTCTGTTTCTTTCTCTCTATCTTTATCTCTATGTCTCTTTTTGCTTCTGCCTATCTCTGTGTGTCTGTTTCTATGTGTCTGTCTGTGTCTGCCTCTGTCCATTACTGTCTCTCTCTGTCTCTGTCTCTCTGTCTGTCTCTCTGTATCTGTTTCTCTTATCTTTCTGTCTTTGTCTCTGTGCCTCTCTCTGCCTATCTATCTGTCTCTATCTCTATCTCTGTATGCCCCCCTCTGTGGGTCTGTCCCTCTGTATGTCTGTCTGTCTCTGTGTCTCTCTGTATCTGTTTCTCTGTCTTTGTCTTTGTCTCTGTGTCTCTTTCTGCCTCTGCCTGTCTGTCTCTATCTCTGTCTGCCTCCCTCTGTGTGTCTGCCCCTCTGTATGTCTGTATCTGTCTGTTTGTCTCTGTGTCTCTCTCTGTCTCTATCTCTGTCTGTCCCTCTGTGTATCTGTATCTCTCTGTCTCTGTCTGACTGTTTCTCGGTCTCTGTCTCTGTCTCTCTTTGTCTCTTCCTGCCTCTGCTTATCTGTCTTTATCTCTGTCTGTCCTCTGTGTGTCTGTCTCTGTCTCTGTATTTCAGCAGAGAACTGATTAATTCTTTTTTATTTATTTATTTATTCATTCATTCATTCATTCATTCATTTATTATATTTTTATAATATCCCTTGTATTCATTTTTCCGAATTATCCCCCCCTCCCTCTACTCCCTCCCCCCGATGACAGGCAATCCCATACATTTTACATGTGTTACAATATAACCTAGATACAATAAATGTGTGTAAATACCATTTTCTTGTTGCACAATAAACTTTAGAATCCGAAGGTACATGCAACCTGGGCAGACAGATAGTAGTGCTAACAATTTACATTCCCCTCCCAGTGTTTCTTCTCTGGGTGTAGTTATTTCTGTCCATCATTGATCAACTGGAAGTGAGTTGGATCTTCTTTATGTTGAAGATTTCCACTTCCATCAGAATACATCCTCATACAGTATTGTTGTTGAAGTGTACAGTGATCTTCTGGTTCTGCTCATTTCACTCAGCATCAGTTGATTTAAGTCTCTCCAGGCCTCTCTGTATTCCTCCTGCTGGTCATTTCTTACCGAGCAATAATATTCCATA
Organism: Sminthopsis crassicaudata; assembly: GCF_048593235.1. Taxonomy (NCBI): domain Eukaryota; kingdom Metazoa; phylum Chordata; class Mammalia; order Dasyuromorphia; family Dasyuridae; genus Sminthopsis; species Sminthopsis crassicaudata. Next base: position 20,766,846 of record NC_133619.1, on the reverse strand, counting down.
ACCTTTGTATACCACAATTTACCCAACCATTCTCCAACTGATGGACATTCCATTCATCTTCCAGTTTCTAGCTACAACAAAAAGAGCTGCCACAAACATTTTGGCACCTACAGGTCCCTTTCTGCTCTTTAGTATTTCCTCGGGATATAATCCCAATAACAGCACTGCTGGGTCAAAGGGTATGCATATTTTGATAACTTTTTGGGCATAATTCCAGATTGCTCTCCAGAATGGCTGGATCCTTTCGCAACTCCACCAGCAATGTATTAGTGTCCCAGTTTCCCCACATCCCCTCCAACATTCATCATTATTTTGTTCCTGTCATCTTAGCCAATCTGACAGGTGTGTAGTGGTATCTCAGAGTTGTCTTAATTTGCATTTCTCTGATCAGTAGTGATTTGGAACACTCTTTCATATGAGTGGATATAGTTTCAATTTCTTCCTCTGAGAATTGTCTGTTCATATCCTTTGACCATTTATCAATTGGAGAATGGTTTGGTTTCCTATAAATCAGGGTCAGTTCTCTATATATTTTGGAAATGAGACCTTTGTCAGAACATTTGTTTTTAAAAATATTTTCCCAATTTGTTACTTCCCTTCTAATCTTGTTTGCATTAGTATTATTTGTACAGAAACTTTTTAGTTTGATGTAATCAAACTCTTCTATTTTGTGATCGATAATGATCTCTAGTTCTCCTCTGGTCATAAATTCCTTCCTCCTCCACAGGTCTGAGAGGTAGACTATCCTCTGTTCCTCTAATCTATTTATTATCTCCCTCTTTATGCCTAAATCATGGACCCATTTTGATCTTATCTTGGTATATGGTGTTAAGTGTGGATCCATATCTAATTTCTGCCATACTAATTTCCGAACTGATTAATTCTTAACTGACTTTAGGAATTAATGTTAACTATCAAAAAGTTGAGGAAGCAACAATTGGAATGACTAGGTCAGACCTAGCTGAGGCAGGTGAACAAAACTAAGGTCAAAGGGGAAGGGGGAGAGTCTCTGCTGGCTTCCTGGGGTCCCAGGTGGTTTGATCAATTGGCTCATTATTATACTGGAAGTCTCCTCCTTCTTTGTGTGAAGAATCAGTCACATCTGGTGCTGATGTTTCCACTTGCACAGGATTTAGAATTAAGTGACCACAAGACCATGAGCCTCACTCTCTTTTTCCAGGTTTCTTTGGTCACGTTCCGGGTACAAGACAAAGCTCGAGCTGACTGGCAACGACCTGGGATGAAGCAGTTGCTGTCTTTGGTGTCTGATCAAGCTCTAAGCACAGCACAGTGCCAGCTTTAGCTGCCTTTACGGAGGCTGGAACAAATAGTTCCCATGCACCCACTCTGAATAGAGAATCCTTCACACACTTGGGGTAAACAATCCCCTAACTCACCAGAGGTGGTTGAGATCCATTGATTACCCTATTTTGGAGGTGAAAAAATGGATCAAAGAACCAAAGGCTTTTTTTGGGGGATGTGTTGGAAAATGATTATTTTTTTGACCACAATGAGATTGTAAAATTGCTCAAATCTTACTTTGTTTATGTTTCTCCAAAAGGACGATAACTTTTACAACAGAAATAATCTTGTTTAATGGCTGGACTCAATAGTTTTTGCTAATTCAATGTCAGCCTTGCAAGAGATTTCAAGGATACTGTGGGATCCAGGGGAAGGGGTAGTGATTAGAGAGAGTCTCAAGGTCTCTTGCAGAAGGTGGAATTTTAACTGTGTCTTCAAGAAAATCAGAAAAAACATTTGACATTGGAGAGAAAGAAAAGCATTGCAGGTAAGTGAGGATGGCCAGAGTGAGGTAGAAGTAACGAGAGAGGTGTGGTCTCTCTGCTTCTAAAATATCTCCTCTCAAATGAAATGGCAAAATTACCTCATCATCATTGTTTTGTTGACTTCAATATTCTCCTTTGAAAAAATGGCTTCATATTTCCTTTGGGATAAAAAGCAAGGTCTTCAGCTTGACATGAAAATGAGGTTCTAATAATCCTTACCTTTTCTCTGGTTTCCCCCTCTATGCTTCAAATTAACAAGCCAATGAGTTTTCCCATGAATATGTCTCTGATATTTCTGTGTTCTTATTTAAATGTCATTGCCATCTCCCATTCCTGTGGACATTCTCTCTCTCTCCTTTAAATTCTACCTCAGATACCTCCATACGCCTTCCCATGTTGTCCCATACAGAAATAACCTTTGCTTTTAAACTCCTCATGTCCTCTGGTGCATGGCCCTTATCCCAAAATGCCTTGTGTTCTAGATATATATTTTTGCATATTACTATATTTCATCTTCTCTCTCACATCATAAGGTTGTAGAGCAAAAATCACGTCTTATCCATCTCAAAATCACTCACTGCATGCGCTTGTCCAATGTTTGACCACAGCTTACATTAAATAACATTTTTAAGGACGAGAGATTGAATAAATAATGACCGGGCTGATGGGGTATTTGGAGTTTGTACACTATCACAGGACGTAGTATCTCCAGACCCTTTTCACTTGACAGAGATCTCAGGTAACCTTCTCCAGGGTACCTAGTGTGTAAATTCCTCCAACAAGTGGTGGGTGGTTGCCACTCTCTAGTGACATTATTGTGTGAGAGCCTATTTCACTTGCAGATGGTTTTATTTCTTAGGAAATGTTTTCTTTTACTGAACTTAAATAACTGATAAATACCTTCATTTCCCAGAGAGCACATTGGCTTCTGCACCTCAAAGAGAGGGTCCCTTCGTGCATTTTGTGGATTGCCAACCTCCATCTCTCTTGCCTCATATTACAAAAGGAGATTGAAAGAGCTCTCCCCTTTTAGCACCAATACTTTACTGCTTCAAATCTATTGACATCCAGCTCCACATCTTCCTGCCAAAAGCAACTTAGTCACTAAAACAATTGTTGCCATGAGAAACTACATCAATGAACTGTGAAAAAACAAGTACATCAAGTGAAAATTCAATTGGGCAACACAGCTGACAAGAGTTCAAAGCACAGCCAAGCCAACTTCTTGTTAGCTCCTCGTTCCACAGAACAAATCCATTCTCCCTTTGGCAGTTCCCAGGATGAGACTTTCTTCTCAGGTGTTCTTCTTTTTACAAGGTGAAGCATTCAAGCTCTAAGATATTTTCAAGTGTAGAAGAAACTAAAACTCCAGTGATAAATATTACCCATCCACATACGTATACCAGAGAGACCTATCAATAGCAACTTTCAGCTGAGTCTCCAATGACAAAATAATCCCTGAGAATCAACATCTGAGTTTTAAAGAAATTATTTTAAAGATTTATGGGGAGGAGGGGGAATTGAGTAAGAGAACACTTTATAACAAGAGCCATCAATCCTTGAGGTTTTAGTCAATATTTGAGAATCCTTGAGGCTTTGTGCCCTTCTATCTCATTAAATTTCCCGTGTCTAGAAACAGCAATTTTCTTTCATCTTCATTTTGAATAAATTTCCATGTGTCTCCATGTAAATATAATAACTTCATTAATCAGAAAACTTCTGAAGGTTGCAACAAATTCTGGAAATATAGGATAGCAGACTATTATTTTGTTCTATTGAAAGATAATATTTGGGATAAGAAATTATTTTGTGAAAACTTAGGCATTAAAAATAAAGAATATTATGTAATCTGGGGTTCAATCCTAAATAATTATATAAAACTTTTCTCTCCTTATCATGCCCTCTAAGCAGAGCTGTTGCTCAAATTTCATTTCTAGGTGCTCTTCTTTTCTTTCTTTATTCTACCTTACTTGATTATCTTATCAGATCTTAAGGATGTAATTACTTTTCCTCTGCTGATTAGTCTCAAATCTACCTGTCCTGCTCCAACCTCTCTGATGACTTCCAATACGCATCTCCATTTATTTGTCAAAAATGTCAAATAGGATGCCCAGTAAACATATTAAGCACGTCCGAAATATAGCACCTTTTATTTTCTCCTACTTTCTCTAGTACTTACTGTTGAGGGCAATCACATCTTCCCAGATCTTCAGGTTCAGCTCTTCACTATCTCTCAGTGCTCATAAACTTCTTATACTTTAGCTCCAGCCATGTAGCCTTTGACCTAATGACACTGGCCTCTTGACTGTTCCACTTATAAAATATTCTGTCTCTCATCTCTGGGAATTTTCTCTGGCCATCCTTCATACCTAGAATGCTCTCCTTCTTCAATTCTGCCTCCTGGCATATCTGGCTTTCCTTAATTACCAACTAAATTCCAACATTTACTGAGAGCCTTTCTTAATTCCTCTTAATTCTAGTGCCTTGTCTTCCATTGATTATTTCCTCTTTATTGTATACCTAGCTTGCTTTGTATGCATTGTTTGTATTTTTCCAATATTATATGATTGTAAACTCCCTGAGAAAAGGACTTTTACCTCTTTTTATAGTAAAGATTGTTGATAAATGGGGATTGATTGATGGATGGACAGAATTACTCAATACCTTTCTTCCCTAACTTGGTCAGGAGGCTTCTTGTTTTGATAGAGGATGCACATAGTTTCAAGTTTCTTAAAATAGAGAGGCCTAGAAAGATGTCATATAAGAACTGAAATATAGAAAAATTAGTTTTCTAGCTTGTTACACTACAACTTTCCAGACATTTCTTGTTGGGGGAGATGGAGACTTTCAATTGAACTGAAATATCTTGATCACAATATTCTAATCTGTATAAATTCCCTGATTCCAGTTTCCTACTGTATTGAATAATCATTAATCACTACTGTGATGGTTTTGGAGTAGCTATTATTTGGAAGGAAGGGTGTCAAGCCTTAAGACACACTGAGTATACTCTTCCTCTTTTATGAGGTAATAATCAGGAGAGAGCCTTGGACCTAAAATGCATTTTTCTTCAGGTATCAATATTCAAAAAGCAGAGATCAATGTATTGATCTGTCTGTATATCAAATTCTGATATTCTATTTCTGAAGAGAGCAGAACAGCCAGCTTTGTGGCCCCAGTCTCTGATTCTGATTATGGTACAGCTTAAAATCTCTTTTTGTGAAAAGAAGAAGTGCCTTATTTATGCCTGCCTTGTGAATTATATTTAAATAAGCTCATATAGAACTACATGTAATCTACATTAAACAGAAAGAGACACTTAAAATTATATGTTATTTTAAAAAATACAACACAACGTTGCTAGGTCTATCAACTATAATTCCACTTTTTATAGTATGGGAAAGGTCATCAAACAATGGCAGGTTTCCAATCCCATGAATGTTTCCAATCATCGTAGCCATGTCAAATTATAAAGGTTTTAAATGCATTAGGACAGACCTTCTCATTCCTGTAAGGTGAAACTTTTGTTTTTTTTCCCCAAATACAGCAGAACACTAGGTACAGAGTTTCACAGAGAGGACCATTTATATTCATTAAGAATCTTCTGAGTAGTACATCTAACGTGTAAAGTAGGCCACATGTGAAATGCGGAGCTGTAAAAGTTGCTTGTTCTATAGAAATAAACTTCAGTTTAAAGGGTTTCCTTGTTGTAACTGTGAACTAAGCAGGTCTTTACAGAAGCAGGTACAAATCCCTTAGGCTATATTTTTGATGGCAAAACAACCAAGCAATGAATTGAAAAACACCGCCAAACATCAGATAAATTCAGGTTTTGGCCACTATATACCTCCAACAATACCATAATTGCCTGGATTTTACTCTTTTCAGCCCATTGTATGGGCACTAGGAGGGATGTCAAGTAGATGAACATTTTTATTCCCCATCTACACACCTACTGCATCACTAAGCTAGTTGCAGACAACAAAATCCAATTAAAAGTGCCAACTGACATAACATAAGCCCAAAAGTTACTAAGGGCAATTAAAACAATGCAATGTAATTGAGAAAGCATTAGTTTATCTTCTCCTAAGTATAAGGAACTAACCTAGGAGGTTCTGGGAATATAAGAGCAAAGTTTTTGCTTTCCTGAGAGGGTGACATAGAAAATGTATACAAATAACAATTATAAAGATTATAGGAAGTAACATTCACTAATTTTAAGAGGGAGAGATGCTACAATGGAGGAGAGATGTAGAATCAGGAAAAGCATGAATAGGTGCTTACACCTGAGCTGGATTTTTAATAAAATAAAATAAAAACACATGTATGCATTAAAATTTGTATACATATACCACTTAAAATAAAAGCAAAAGAATGATACATATATATATGTATGTATGTATATGTATGTATATGTATATACAGATATGTAGTTTTTTTTTCCTACTATCATAAATCCTACTGTGAATAATCCTAAAGCTAAAAGGAGCTTCAAGTCATCTAGTCTCACTGTCTCATTTTACACATAAGGGAACTGAGAGCTTGAGACATTAAGTTTCTTGCCCAAGGTCACATGGATATGAAATAGCAGAGCCCGTTTTTGAATTCAGGCCAAAAATTTAATATTCTTTGTCCTTTCCTTGACTGGCTCCATCATGCATCAAGAAGAATACATTAAGTACACACTACATGTCATCCTGGGGAATGCCTTCAAAAATAAATCATGATAATGCTAATAAAGTACATGTAGAATAAATATTTTGGAATGTTTTAATTGCCTTTGTGCTTCTCAGATTCCTACTCTTTTTCTCTTTGATTCTTCCATATTTCTTCTTTTTTGTGTCTTATTACTTTCCCTTTTTTCTTCCCTTTGCACTATTCATATGATAGAGAAATTGATGATAGAACTAGAAATAAAACAAAAAAAGCTATACATACTTTAAAATTTCTCAGGTTAAAAACATGGCAACTGAAATCAAGAAAGAAAAATAGTACAGTAAAAAGGGCTCTAGACCAGAGGAAATAGGTTCAAATACAAAACATGTACTGATTAACCAGGAAATCTGGATAATTTCCTTGAACATCAGCTTCCTCATCTTAAATAAAAAAATTGTACTGAAATAATTAACAAATCTAAATCTATATTGCATTATTTTAGGAATCTATTATTTTCATATTTTCTCTATACATACTGTCTTTAAGATCAATATATTTTGCTTGAATTATGTGCATTTAATACCATAATTTCATACTTCTGTGTAAATATATTATAATGCTATATTTCTTTTTAAATTACAACAATTTTTACCCTTTTTTCAGATTGTCCTTTGCATCTGAAGACTTGCTTTCCTAATGAGTTGTTTTCTCTTTTGTTTCATTGGTGAATTTTGTCACCACAGATTCAAGTTTTGTTAATCTGTCAATAATTTTATAGTCCTCAATACTATAACATCAATACCATATGATAAAGATTTGGGACTGATTTAACTATTTTCAGTAATATAATGATCCAAGATGTTCCAAATGGTTCATGAAAAAGCATGCAATTCACTTCCAGGAAAAAAATCTGATACTGTCTGAATACATACTGAAGCATGCTATTTTTCATTTTCTTTTTTCCCCTTAATTTGAGGCTTCTTATACAAAATTAATATAGAAAATTTTTGGAATAATTGTATTTGTATAATCAGATTACTTTCTGTCTCTTGGAGGGAGAGTGGGAGGGAAGGATAAAATTTAGAACTGAAAACTTTTTTAAGTTTTTAACAATGTTCTAACATATAATTGGGAAAAAATAAAATATTATAGGAAAAAAAGAAAAACATGGATAGATTTATGTGAAATAATGAAGTGAAATGAGAAGTCCAAAAAAGAATACTACATACAATAACAGCAGTATTGTTTTAAGAATAACTTCAAGTGAATAAATCAGTTTGACAATTTTAAATACCCAAATTCACTACAAAGGACATAGGAAGGAAGATGTCATTTGCATCTAGAGAAAGAACTGACAAACAGAAGTATGTATAGAATGATCATATATATATATATGTGTGTGTGTGTGTGTGTGTGTGTGTGTGTGTATATATATATATATGTATATATATATATGTGTGTGTGTATGTATATACATATATATATAGATATTTATATCTAATAGTCTTTTTTAGGGTAGGAAAAGGGGAGAAAAAAGGAAAATGAAAATAAATTTACATGATAACTTTATTACATATTTAAAGGAATAGCAAGTTGCATGTAATATATTTGTAATTTCATGAATAATTATTTTTATTCTGGTTATAAAAATACTTATTTTATTCCATGAACTTAAAATTAAATAAATAATAATTAAAACTGAATGCCTGATCCTCTCTTTTAATTCAGTGCTTATAGTCACACATGTACTTGGTATTTTACCCTGATTTCCTCTTTTCCATCAAACTTCGGATTTTCCATAACTCAAAGAGTGAGGGAAATGGGGCAGATGAAAAAGGATGATGATGGTGGGATGAGGGAAATTTCAAGCTGTGGGAGGCCCATGAGTCATTTTTTGCAGCCAGAGTATTGTGGGTAAAGGCAAAGAGTACACAATGAGCATGTTGATAATTATGAATGCATTTTTTCTGTGTATTGAATTATTTTCCATTGGATTATATTTCCTTGTTAAATTTCTTGGTCATCTAGACCAGAGAGCTGAATTTTAAAATATATTTTATATATAATTCTTTGGAGAGACTCCAGAGAGTCTCAGAAAAGCATCTCTTCTTTCATCTTGTTGTTTACATGACAATTTGGATAGGTGCACTTAGGAAGTAATTGGGGTATGTTGTCACTGTATATATTAATTCCTGGCTATGTAACAACTGCATAAAATCAGGTAGAGGAGGCATTCATGAAAAAAAAAAAAAACAAATAAACAGAAAAGGTTAGAATTTCATCAAATAAGCTTAAACATTTTAGGAGCATTATGCTTTAAAACTGAAAATTTAGTTAAAAAAAAGGAAAGTAGATATAAATTATATTTGCATACATTTTAAAAATAGCAAATGTTCTTTAGAAATGTTGGACATGTCACAAAATGCCACAATATGATCTTGATTTTCTAATGTGTACCAGAGAAATTAATCCAATTACTGTTTAATTTGTTAATTTTTTAGATGAACAATTAAAGAGGAAGGGAGGGGTCCCAGTCCTTCAGCAATTAACCAATTAACTATTTGGACATGCAACATCTAGCAAAGTATGATACAAAGTGTAATAGTTTGTGATATTAAAAAAAACAAAACCTTGTTTCCAGTCCTGTCACTGCCAATGTGCCACAAAGAACTTGTGCAAGTGACTTATAGTTTCCTGGCTTCCGTTTCTTAATCTGTAATGAGGGTTTAGCCCAAATGGCTTTTAATAGCTTCTCAAGCTCTAAATCCATGGTCCTGTGAACACATGAATAGGGGCAAACATCATCACAGAGAAGTAAAATATCATCCCCCCTCTCATTGGTGAAAAGGAAAGTGCAGCAGAAGTAAGCTAAAAAAAAAAATGAAAGAAAGAATGATTCAAAAAGAGATGAAGAACAAATTGTAGGGCATGTTTCCGTGCATACTTGAGACGGTATAAGAGAGTTTTTGGTTTGGTTTGGTTTTTCCTTTTAATGAAAGAAATCATCCAGACTCCTCAGTAGTTTATTCCCTACTAATGCAGAGAGAAACACATTTATTTCAGAGGTACCTTCAAGGGCCTTCAACAGAATGATCTTTTTCAAGGTATTAAGTCTGTTAACTCTTGAATCATTAAAATCATTCCCAACTTCCTTGAAAGCTTACACTTTGTTTTATAACTGAATATCTATGTGTATATCCTGGCTATTCATGTCAACCAAACGTCGAAAAAATAAAGAAGCTATGCTTAGAGAAGGTATCTGAGAAAAAAAATATTACTCCACTCTTTTCCCTGATAAATTCTTCCTACATTCCAGGCTGGGAACAGCCATCTTTCAAAGCAGGGCAAAGCACCAGACCAAATACAATGGCCCACCTTGCAGATCTTGCCTAGAGCAAAAATTGTCATTTAAGGGTTTGTTGTCAAAGGGATTGTTCAGGTGTTGCATGCTGCATAAAGTAAAATATATGTTGCATGTGAAAGCCCAAAATAATTTTAAAGGGCAAGAAAGTAATTTTGCTGCCTTAAAGATGCTGACAAAAGATCCTTAGTAGTGAAGAATGAGACTACCATTTCTGGCCTAAGTAAACTAGAACATTAACATATGCTCTGACACAGTCCAATAGCTCTGATCCTTCACTCTATAAGAGTTTATAGTGATCACAAATAGTGAATTATTAAACACAGAAAATAAATTTTTTTCAAAGAAATGTCGCTTTCCTTTTCCCACTCTTAGCCTCACTGAGAAAGAAAAAGAAAGACAGAGAGAGGGGGGGCAGGGAGGGAATAAAGGAAAGAAGGGGAGAGAAGAGAAAGAAAGAAGGGAGCAAGGGAAGAAGAGAGGGAAGAAGGAATAAAGGAAGGCAAGAAGAAGAGAAGGAAGGAATGAAGAAATGAAAAAAATGAAGGAACAAAGTAGGGAGGGAGGGAAGAAGGGAAGGAGGAAGGAAGAGAATGAGGGGAAGAAGAAGGAAAGGAGAAAAGGAAAGAGAGAGGGAAGGAGAAAGGGAGAGAAGTTTTTCCCATTGGTTGTGTTCAAAAAGAAAAATTCTCACTCCTTACTCTAAGTCTGTCATATCTACAGTAGGAGACAGATAGTATGGTTCATCACAGTCCCTCCCCCTCAGTCATTGAATTTATCAGACTTCTGGTCTTTCAAAATGGTTTGTCTTTACAATGATGTTACTAATGCATTAATTGCATTCTTATTTTAATTAATTATCTTGACTTTGCTCATTTCACCCTTCATTTGTCCACACAAGTCTTCTTATATTTCTTTAAATTATTCCTTTAAACATTTTTAAAGCATAATGATTTGCCATTATTTTTACATATTATTTCCCAATTGTTGAGCATCCCCTTATTTTCAACTTATTTGTCACTACAAAAATGGGTTTCTATAATATTTCATACATTATTTTCTTTTTCTTTTTTTGACATACGTCCCCAATTTAGTATCATTGGCTGGAAGGGGAAAGTAGAGTTTAATAATTTACAGAGTTATAATTCCAAATTTTTCTCAAGAATCATAATCCAGGTCATAGTTCCAGCATTGGTGCATTAACGACCTGTTTTTCCACATCCCCTCCAGAATGTGTAATTTTACTTATTTTATTTTTTGCCAACAACAGATTGCTAATCTTATAGGGGTGAGATGGGACTTCAGAGTTATTTTAATTTATATTTCTCTAATTAATGATTCAGATAATTTTATATGGCTATTGATAGTTTAGATTCTTTCCTTCAAGAAGTTATGCAAATATTTATGTAGAGCAGATATGGCCAATATTTTTGAAAGCAATGAAGAGAGTCCACTTAGATATATTCAAGAACTGAATGCTACTCTGTCCATCTTTTAAATAAGAGTACGACTTAAACTCTAACTAGAAAAATATTGTTCAAATTTGAGAGGGTTAGAGCAGAAGTTAAAATCTCAGCTCTGACATAGCTTACCGTATGTGTTGGCAGCTGAATCATGAACTGTAAAATTTTGTCTGGCTGATTGATGAAGACTCATTTCTACAGCCATGCAGAATGACATAGATGGAGGAATCTGAATCTTACTCTCCCTCCCTAAATGCCATTATGACAAGCCCAGGAGAACTGGATGGACTGAAATGTACAATCTCATTTCTAATAGGCTCACACGGTTAATACCCAGCTCCAGACTGTCTCTATTTTATGTGAAAATAACTAAACTTTAGAAAATCCTTTCTAAGGGGTCTGGGTACTGACAGTAATCTATTTTTTTTAATTTATACATTTCATTGCAACTAGTTGAAAAGACCAAATTGTCATCGTGAGTCATGTGAATGGCCTGGTCAGTTGCATATAGATATAGTTTCTGTCTTGAATATTGTACAAATGCAATACTTGTTTGTTTTTTTTTTTTTTTCCCAAAAAGATACACTATTGTGGCAATTATTTCAACAAGCAAAGGACATTTTGTAGGTGTTTCATTAAAATTTCAATTATGGGTTCTGGTAGATAAGAATGGGATAAGTAAAAATAAAATTAAAAAATGGAAACATGTCCAACTATTCATCAGAAATTAAATGTTCAATATAAATTACAGTAATTTCTTTTCCCACCTACTAAACAATGTTAAAATTATGAGAATATAATTTTTAAAAGAGATATTTTTCCCCTGGGATCATTTATTTCTAATCCAAATTTTCCTAAACAAAACAAAACAAAAAAACAAAAACAAAAAAAACAACTAGTTAGCATATTAACATCATATTTTCACCTGGATATAAATAGGTTATTTCTACTGAGATATGAGAGATCCTTGAGATCAGGGCCTGTTTTTTGTCGTTTTCTTGGTATCCTCACAGTGCCTGGCACTTAGTAGGTACTAAATAAATACTTGTTGAGTGGCAGATGGTAGTATGAGAAAGTAAATATTGAACTTGACATCATCTTTGATTCGTTCCCCTCAAAAACGTTTGTTAAACTCACATACAAAACATAGATTTTTTTTAACCATGTAATATAATAGAAACTATAGACCAGGGGTCCTTAAACTACGGCCCATGGGCCAGATGCGGCCTGCTGGGGACGTTTTTGAGGCCTGCCAGGTTATGGCAAAATCAGACTGGAAGTGACATTAGACCTAAACTTGTGTTACAACGCACACTTCCAGCACTGGGCTGAGGTTCCTAGTTTTTGTTTTCAGTATAGTCCGGCCCTCCAACAGTCTGAAGGACAGTGAACTGTCCCCCTATTTAAAAAAGTTTGAGGACCACTGATATAGATTCTTAAAAAAGAAAATGTAATATAACTTCCACTATGTGATATCATTAATGAACTCTGATTTGAAAATAATGTTTCTTTTGTAAGATAGAAAAGATTGATTTTTTTAGTGGGAAAGGAAAATTTGACACATTTTCTAACAAAAATTTACCTATACTTTCTTGGAAGATAGGTATAGTCACGCTTTGGAAATGATCCATTATCAAATATTATTGATTCCACCTCTTTAAAAATTTTCACAACTCCTACATTCTCAGTTTACCTTGCTTGAAGCAGCCTTCATTATCATTTCAAATTCAACAAACACTTGCTAACTACTAGAGGAAATACAGCATTTAAATAACACTCAACTCCTACTTTAGGGTGTCTACAATCTCTGAAAGAACTTGGTGATGAAAAATGATGCAGCAGAGGTGATACCATCATTATTCCTCCTACAAGAATATGAGGATCGTGGTTTAAATAAGAATTTTCTTCAGTATCCCAGAGGTGGAGAAAGCTGGGGTTGGGAGGCTGGTGGTGTCTGCCTCTGGCTTAGAGTTCAAATTATGAAAAGTGTCAATGATAATTTACTCATTTCATTTGCTCCCATCCCAGTTAGAATACAGCGAACTTCAGTGTCACACAGGCTGCTAATTATTGTGGACTTGGAAACAGTATTTAATATCAGAGAACCTGGGTTCAAATCTCACCTCTGAAGCTTTCTATCAATTTGATTTGGGGTAATTCATGTTAAGTTAACAAATATTTATTAAGCATCCATTATGTACCTGGCACTGTATTATGTTCTGGGCAAGTCATCTATCTAGAAAGTAATTAGACTGTAATTCCCTAAGCAGCTGTAATGCTCCTGATTACAAAAGCAACACTTCTCAAAGAAATCTAATTTTCCAGTTAAAGATAATTTGTATGCTCTTGCTGCTGATCAATCTGTATCTGCTGTGCTGCAGCTCTTAATTCGTTTCCCCCTCTCATGAGGTGCCTTCAGAAACCTTGAAGAAACAAATGCAATTTTTAGTCAATCAAAAATAACACAGCCTGTACCCTCAAGGATCTTACATTTTATCAGACAAAGACAGCACATAAGAGAAGGCTGAAGGAGGGCTGGCAGTCCCCGTGCTTGGGCAGGATGGAAGGATTTTGATCTGTCAACAATATATAAAATTCGACTACACAAAAGATTGTTCCAAAACAAGAACAGAATGATTATCTAGTCTATGGCTTCAAGGCCAAATATCCTATTATATGGTTCAGTGGATGGGTAGGATATTTGACTTGGAGTGAAGAATACAGAGTTAAATCCTGCCTCAGACTCACTTAAGAGCCATGTGACCACAGAGGCGTTATTTAAATTCTCCCAGATTTGGTTTCCTCACTTATAAAATGTAGGATCAGCCTCACAGAATTACAAATGAGATAATGTAAAAAAAAAAAAAAAAAGCTTTGCAAACCTCAAAATTCTTTAAAAATAACAATTATTATTATTTTTCTACCTGCTGCTAGAGGCAAGATGACATAATTAAATAATATTGTAAAATAATGAAAATAATATGTAATAATAATATTATTTAGACTTTTAGTTAAAAGTCATAGAAAGTTGCTTCTAGCACACCTAGTTGTTTTGTAGACTATACTGTTAGGATTACTAGGTGAGAACTCAGGTTGTCTGGACAATGACAAGGTGAGAATTCAGGTTGTCTGGACAATGACAAGGTGAGAACTCAGGTTGACTTGATAAGAGGAGCAAGCTCATTGGTTGGAGTACTTCTTCCCAGAAGCCCTTGCATTATCCCACGCCCATTCTCTGGGAGGATAAAAGAGGACACCACTCCAGAGATAGGAGAAGTCTCTGCATTACATCAGGCCTGACGGGGCTCTCTGCAGGAAGGGAAGTCACTTCTCTGGACAAGAGTTAACGGCAACTGTGTGGAGACAATGACTCTCTACAGGAAGAAGAATCTGTCCAAGAGATTTGAGTTGACACAGCAGATCTCTTCCCAGAGAGCGATCGCCAGCGTCTGGAGACAACAGCACGCTACACTATACTATTCCCATTCAAAAGAGAAAAAAAAAAAAAAAAAGCAAATAACACCATAACAAGAAATGTGAAGTTATTGTTGCAAATCAAAAGTATGAGATGTAAGAAAAAAATCAAATGTTTATACCTCATTCTAACACATACATGTATTTCCCTACCCTCTTACACTGAAGGTGTTATTTCTCTCTGAGGGAATGAGGAATTTTAGTAAGACTGCATGCAAAAATGAATGAAATGTCCTTGGCTATACCATTAGTTTTTTAAGAATCTCCTTCAGGTCTTGAAAAAAAAAGTCAACTTTAATTACTGATAAGAGAAACTGGGAAGGCAGGACATGCTCAATCGCTTACATTTGAAAAAATAGACTAAAATAAAATTGTAAATTAAGGTAATTAATTACTAAAAAAAAAAGTATAAAATACAGGGGTACCTAGTTGGTGTGGTAGATAGATGAAGCACCAGGCTTGAAGTCAAGAGGACCTGAGTTCATCTGGCATCAGACACTTAACACTTCCTGGCTGTGTGATACCGGGCAAGTCACTTAACCATAATTGCCTCAGCAAAAATAAATGAACAAATCAATAAATAAATAAATGAGTGAAGGAATAAATAAATAAATGAAGTACAGCATATAGATCAGTCACAGAAGATCTTGTTTTCCTCTATATACTTCTATGAATTGCTTCATAATTAATTTTATCCCATATATAGGCATTGTGTCAATTCCCTTCTGCACTTGCACCTTTCTTAGTGGGAAAGGTAGGACCTTACAAGGGCTGGGGCTTAGGATCGCTAACAGTGCAGGAAGAAACATCTTGAGTCAAGTAACCAAGAACATGCAAAGCCTACAGCTTTTTACTTAGGGCAAAAAAAGCAAAAAGAACCAGCCTGGTCCATAAAATCTAAGAGTTGATGGCCAGAGATGCTGTGTACAGAGCCAAGGGCTCGAGGGCAGATGGCAGAACCCATAGATAATGACCAACAGTTAGCATAAAGTTTATAAAGATCTTAAGGTAAGAAATTAATCAAGAAACATGATTGCAGAGAGAGGGGAATCAGACATCATGGCATAAGAGAAAATATATGAATCCTGATAGTTTTATGCATTTATGGTACTCACTTTTGTATTTTGATGCTTTATTGGAATATATGTATCTATAAACATATACATGTATTTGTGTATATATAAATGATTTAAGTATATACACATATATTTGCATATAAATATTCATATATATATATGTCTGGCTGCATAAAGTCTGACTTGCATATCACTTGTAACTGAATGGACAACCTGACACCACTTATATCGCCATCCTTTTAGGAAATGTTTATCCAATGTGAAATCATCTCTATTTCCACATCGCTCTTCGTTTTACAGATGAGAAAACAGATCCAAGGAGATTGAGTCTCTTTTCCAAAGTCACATCAGGAAGTGTTGAAGACTAGATTTTTAAGCTAAATTCTTTGATGAAGATTCTTCCCCCCCCAACACTGTATTTTCATGTAATAATCAGCCTTACTCTAGTCCTAAGATTCATTGACTTGCTTGATTTTCCCCCTAATTTTCATTCATTCTCCTTTCTTTTCAAGATAAAATAAGTTTGTCTATTTCTCTAGGCTTTTTTGGAAGGGGTTGGTCATTAGTGTTTGCTAAAATTTTTATATTTATTTATTGAGCAATGAAAACTATAACTTTCTGTAACTGATTTCCTCAGAACAATTTTACTTTTTAAACACACAGCAATTGAAAATAGAAGATAGATTTTTATCAGCATCTATATCTAAGAAATCCAATTTGATTTTGTAAATATTATTAAGTAATTACTGTGTACATTTTATAGAGGCCATACAGTACACTCCTTAAGGTAAATGAATATGGACACAAGAAGATTTAACTTCATATTCTCTTTGGATGCAGAGGTGTAATATGGGGCTCAAACATCTTTTAAGTCTTATTTCTTAAGTAATAGCCAGATTGTGATCTACATTAGCACAGGATTGCCCACAACAGGATCACCCTGGACTGACTAAATTACAGAAACAACACATATTCCTACACTATGAATATTCACACAGTGAGAATGGATCCTGAGGAGTGTTACTATAATTTATATTAAAAAAAATAAGAGTGATGTAAATTATCCTATAAAAAAATTCCCTGATGTAGCATCACAGTGAAGTCAAAGGACATGGTAACCCTTCAGCTTTCTTTGTTTCACTTTCCTCAGCTGGAAAAGGGAGGTATTGAGGACATGATCTCAAAAGTAAGTGCAAGCTCGCCATCTGATTCCCAGCATCATCTGCTGATGTTTCAAAGGGATTAAGCCAGTTACACAAAATATACAAAAATACAAACTATACCATTTCCCTTTGAATTCCAAAGTAGAGTTATTGCATTTAATCTTAGTTAAGAAAATTCTGTAATGTAATGTTACATCCTGGAGTCAGGAAGTCTTAATACCAAATCCTGCTCTGATACATATTAGTTCTGTGATTTAGGGCAAGTCATTTAATTACTTGACTGTAGATATAGCTATTTATCTCTCTGTCTTCGTTTCTATATCTATCTCTGTCTCTTTCACCATCGCCTCCTTGCTTTACTGCTGATTCTCACACTTCTGGCAGGAGGTACCATTCTGTGTCTCACCTCAGAATTTTAAAGTAGCCCTTTGCTCAGTAAAAGACATTATTTTGTTCTTCTTGTGCTTGTTTTCTCTGAATCAAATTTGGTCAGCTACTTTTCACCAACAGTCAACATTGTTTGAAGTTCCACTATATTTTCTGAAAGAATCTCGCCCTGCTTTATTGTTCGTTCCCATTTTTCATCATGGTCCAGCCGCTGCTTGGGCATCCCGCCATCAGCCATGCTTCCAGCACATCCATCTCCTCCTGAGCGTTATTGTAACAGACATTACTTTGGCAAAGTTTGATTGCGTTCCAGGATCTCGCTGTGGGACATCGAAGCTGCTCGTTCAGTGTTGGGCTTGGTTCTGATTTACAGTGATGTTCCAGAAGAAGGATGTAAGGTCTGAGGGGAGGGGAATGAGCATTTCTACAGTGCCTTCTCTGTGCCATCCGCATCTGATCCTCACAAGAGCCCTACAAAGCCAGTGTTATTATTATGCTCACTTTGAAGTTGAGGAAATTGAGACAAACAAATGTTCCCAGTATCACACAGATGCTAAGTGCTTTTGAATTTAGGTCTTTCTGAATCCAAGTCCTGTATTCTATCCAGTTAAGTACATAGTTGTACGTAGGTAAGAGATTTGTAAGCAATTACCTTGTCCTAATGCTGGAAATATCACCTCCACACTCTGGAATTATTTAGCTTGATCTTTATATATATATATATATATATATATATATATATATATATATATATATATATATATATATATAATATGTATTTATATATATAGTTATGTATATTTATTTATATATGTATATTTATTTATATATGTGTATATATATGTATTTATATATATAGTTATGTGTATTTATAAATATGTATATTTATTTATTTATATATGTGTATATATATTATATGTATTTATATATATATAATTATGTGTATTTATATATATATATGTGTAGTTATTTAATTATATATGTATGTGTATATATATATATATATATATATGTATGTATATTTATTTATTTATATATGTATATATATACAAATTGGTCTCTGTCTGGTCTTCCCAAAATATAGACTGGCTTTCAAGGTTACCTTTGCTACTTCTTGGTCAATTTGACTATTGTTCATAGGGAAGAAGAATATTTTTAAAAGCTTTTAATCTGTACTGCTGATTAATTGTGTGTATATTTTAGAATGATAAATAATCCATATCCATCTTCTTAATCTTTATTAAGTAGTACCATGATGATTATATAGAGTAATTCTTAGTTATTTATATCAATTCATAAGTATCTATGAGAGCCAAAAATTGTATACTAGAGACCATTTTCAGAACAAGGAAAACCTGTTTTTAAATCTGACTTTTTCCATACTCCAGCTGTGTGACTGTGTCCAAGCCATTTAACTTTTCTGTGTTCTAGACAGCTAAGTATGTAAGTAGCACAGTACCAGCCTGTATTAGAAGGGGGAGTCCCCTATCCCAGTGAAACCATAGGTCCAGTTTCTATTCCTTAAATATGTACTTTGATAGTATTTGCTGTTGTTTAACCATTGTGTCCCACAATTGGCAAAGATGGTGCTTTTCTATTTCCTTCCCAGCTCATTTTCCACATAAGAAAACTGAGATAAACAGGGAGAAGTGACTTGTCCAAGCTCACCCAGGTAGTAAGGGTCTGAGACTGATTTTAACTGGGGCCCAGATCTCTATCTCCTTTACCACCCAGCTGTTGCTCTGATAGAACAGCCATTAGCACAGACGGGCCTTCGATGATTTTCCTTGCTTGCCAGTTACTCTTCTACAACTGGACTCTCCTTCTTTGATAGCAGATTTCCAGCCTTGATACCTCATTCTCCTTCAATCACCCAGCTAAGTGGATTGTTGACCCCAATCTTTTTTCCTATACATTTTATTTCTACAAGCCCCCACACATACTTATAGAACTTCAGACTTTAGAGGGATCACAAGAATTATTTTGTTCCAGCCCAATTTCCCTCCCATGCTTCCTCAAAGACCATTTCCTCTACCTCCCTTGATTCTTGGTAGCTGGGTGGCTCAGTGGATAGGTCACTGTCCTGAAGTCAGGAATACCCATCTCCATGAATTCAGTCTGATCTCAAACACTTGCTGTGTGACCTTGGGCAAGTAACTTAACCCAGTTCCCTTATCTACAAAATGAGAAGACAATGGCAGCCATTCCAGTATAACTGCCAAGCAAACCCCAACAGAGGTTACCAAGAATTGGACATGACTGAATAACCAACAGCTTATGATGATATGCTCTTGTCTTATTATCACAAGTGGATTGTTAGCTCTTTGACAGTCAGGAACTAGATTTTCATATCCTTAGTACCCTGCATTAAGTAGGTGTTCAGAATGATTTTGAATTGAATTGGTCAATGCATAATTGCCTATAAGTATTCAGTAATAACTAATTCCATTCACTCATTCAATAAATATTTATGAACCACTTATCATATGCAAAAAAACAATGTGATAGACACAGGGACATACAAATTTCAGATAACTCATAGCCTCTCCTATTTAAGTTTTCACTTCAGTAGTAGAATAAGACACAAATTCAGCTGACTGTAGCACACATTTTACAATAGAAAGATTAGATTGCATCAGAGAGATAAAAAACAAAGTGTTAAGTGAAATCTGGACTGGGCAAGGGAATACCTTAATGGAGGAGGTGATATTTGATTTGGTCTTTTAACAGGAAATGACAGAAATAGAGGGCATTCAGGCTGGCCTAGAGAGGGCCAAAGTATGAAGTTTGAAGAAACAGGGTATATTTGAGGATCAAAAAGTAAATTCGTATGATTGAGCATAGGGTATATGAAAAGGAGTAAGAGAGACAGAATGGCAGCAGATTGTATAGTCTTAAGTGACAGTCAAAGGAACATGAATGTTATTTAGTAGGCATTAAGGAACCCCAAATATACCCATGTTTATATAGACACAGATGGTAGTACATCTGTGTGAACATATACACACACACACACACACACACACATACACTTTCATACATTTGTGTATATGAGAATATACAGACATATGTCTGAATTGCATGGTCATATATTTAAGGATGTGTCTATGTGCATATGCATGTATATAGAAAATGCACAGCATGATATTTGCATTAAAAAGATTAAAAATACACGGTATCATGTAACTATGAAAGCAGAAAATTGATTGATGATAATTGGCTTTTCTCATATGAATTTCAGCTCAGGAAGTCACGTCTAATCTATTGTTTTAAGGGGACTTGGAGAGATGATTAATTGTATCTGCTGGAGATTCACTATTGCTGTATCTTGTGATAAGCAATTAAAACTAGTCCTGAAGTATTGTTCCACGCCACTTTCAAGTGATGACATTATTCTTAAATACAATGATTGACCTATGTAGAGATTGGACCTATTCTTAGACTTCACTTCATATAATACATAATTTTGTTTAGGGAGGAAAAAAACTGGTAATTTTGATATAAATGCCACACTTAGGATTTAGCAATTCTCAATAAATTCATGAGAACAACAAAGTTGATTTAATTCCCATCAGGCCCAACTGTGAAGCTAAGTGCTCCAGTGCAGAGAAGGTTGGGCCCGGAATCAGGAAGATATGAATTCAAATAGGCCTCAGATACCTGTGAGCAGGATGAACCTGGACAACTCATTCAATGTCCGTTTTCCTCAGTTTCTTCATTTAGAAAATGGAGGTAAAAAATTCACTGATCTCCCAGAGTGGTTGAAATCAAGTGAGATATTTATAAAGTACCTAACCGCGTGCTTGGCAATAATGGGCAGTGTACACTGTCTAGCTATTATTGCTATTGTTATTTTTATTGTCATATCTTTAGTAGTGGAAGATATCTCCAAAGTAATCTTGTGTAAGTTCTTTCTTTTATAATGAGGAAACTATCTCTCAAGCTCATAAAGTGAATGGCCCAGGATCACACAGGTAGCAGAATTTGAACTTTAGACTCTGGCTGTGGAGAGATTGTAGGGAATGTTCTTTCCTTTGAACCCCATTATCTCCTCTTGCTGTTCAGTTCCCTTAGCAAAATAAAACATCTTAAAGAAACCCATGATTATTACACAGTAAGTCGTAATATTCTCTAAATTTCTTTTGTGTAGCAAAAGTATATCAACTATACTAGACTTGAATGCTCACTTAAATTCTCATTAATATTCACCGAACACATAGTCCCCAATTTTAAATAGTGAACCATCTGACAAGACTTTGGTTCTAAATTTCACTAACAATGAAGCTGATTTGTACATGGCTATGGTTTGCAACAATGAAACTCAAAAGCTGGAATAGTTCTAGAAATAAGCTTATTAGGTTTTTTTTGTAGAAAGAGCCGGAAAGGAGAAGCAGCTCCCACTCCTTCACTCTCTGGAAGGCTTTTATTATATAGGATTAGGGTACATGCACATGAGCCATATGTGTGTGTGTGTGTGTGTGTGTGTGTGTGTGTGTGTGTGTGTGTATACACACACACACACACACACACACACACATTCTGAAGCAATTTTGGCAATTGAAATCAAATCTTGAAAACAAAAACAGATTAAAAAGGATAGAGGAATAAAGGACATCAGCAAAAATAAATATTTGGTAAAATTTAGGCAAAGTCAAAATACAAGACCTAAAACACAAAATTTGGAAATAAGAGCTGGGTGAGTGTACCCTAAAGATAAATGGTGGATTCCAGACTTGAGGAATCCCAAATCACTTGTAATTATCTCTATCATTCCTTAAGAATTACTGAGATCTGGATGACATTCTGTGTGCAAACAATCCCTAGTCAAAATCTAGTTTAGATTTGAATATCATAATTAATAAAAATTATGGATTACTAGATTGACTACTTTATACTTAACTGTATTAAAATTAAAATAAATTATTTACAACAAAAACATCATTAAGAGAAAATAGCAAGTTTGGAAATATATTTACTGCAAATATTACATGTAAAACTTTTGTATATCAAACACCATGTCATATCATATAATGTCATACATACACATACTATATGTGTTTATATATATACATGTGCTTATACCTGTATATAAAATTCCTGGAAATATAATGGAACCAAGGTATTAAAACTTTTCAAAATCAGAATAAAAAATTGTTATTTACTTGAAAAATGTTCAAACTCATTAACAATCTGTTATAACAACTTTGAAATTAAAACAACTGTACATCTATCACATTAGTATTAGAAAATTATGATAAAAGAAATACATGTGTTTGTTGCTAACAAATTGCAGATTTTTTGAATCATTTGAGAACAAAATGCCAATATTCTTTAAAATTCACAAAAATATTTATAATCTAATAAATTCTATGATATAAATATACCTTGAAAGATAGATAATAGAAGATGCACTCCTATATCTAGTATATACAAAGCTTTTCTGTTGTTTGATGTTAATGTAAATGCAGTCATAAATTAAATTTAATTTTTTACATTGAAATTCAATGGCAAAAAAAAATTAAAAACAGGAAAACAGAAAGAAATTCAATGGCAAGTTTTTCAAAATTTTTTTTCTGAAAGTTCATGAGATCACACTCATTTCATTTATTCCAGTTGAGGAGCCTGAAGCTTCAGCCCATGAAGACAGCTTTTTGCTTTTTTCAGCCACTGATTCTTATCACCAGACACCCTCGCACCTACTCTTCAATGACCTTAGGAATTTATTAATTGCTTACTATGTACCAGGAGTTCTGGGAATATAAGGACAAAACTACCACAATCCCTCATCTCCATAAATGCACAAATCAGCTTAGAATATAAAAGAAGAAGTGAAGATAGTGATGTCCAGAACAGGAACCTTTTTTGTCCAGAAGTCACCAGCAGCTGAGAGGGGTCAGCAATGACTTCCTGTGGAAGTTGATATTCAAGCTGAACTTTGAAGGAAACTAAGGAGTCTACAGGTGTAGATACCAACTTAGCTTGATTAATGCATGTTTCCCTTCTTGCAGGATGGTCTAGCACATGAAGAACCCCCATCCTCATCCCCAGAACAAATTGTTGCTGAGTTTGTGTATAGTGATTTAAGCTGGCCTGCGTTCTTTGCATCTCTTAAGACTATAAATTGCAGAGAAGGGTCCGAGCTATACTTGTGGAATTAGTTTCCTCTATAGAGAAGGACTTAAAAGTTCTCTGTACTAGTGACATCCCAAGTCTGGATCCCTCTGAGAGGACCCCCAATTTATCCTATAGCTGTTGTATTCCCCACTATACTATGATTCTTTGAAGTCAAGAAATGTCTTTTCCCCTTTTTCTGAATCCTCAACATTTAACACAGTGACTGGCACATAGAAAGCCCTTAATAAATGATTGTTGACTGACTAACTGACTGACTAGTCCTATCCCCTCCTTCACCCAATAACTCCAGGAGGAATTGCTTTCCCCATAGTTGCCCAATTAACAAGAACTTATCGAGGGCTTGTTATCTACTAGACGCTTGAGGATGCCCTTTCATGGGGCTCTGAGTAGTCCCTGACACATGCTTGCCTGTATTAGTCAGGATGGAAGAAAAAAAGGAACCGAGTTTTGTCATAGAAATGTTGATGAAATTGTGGTTGAATAGAATACAGTAAGTCCAAGGAGTTTAACCAAATTAAACTATAAATGGTCAGATCACAACAGTTTCTGACCAGTGGGGAAAAACAAGGGGAAAAAAGAAGAAAGCAAATATAAAACCCCACATCTCTTGATATCAAGCTAATTTCAGTGTCAGAATCTGAACATTAATTTCAATTACAAGGGTTTAGTGGCAAGCCATAAATCTATTAGTCACACTGGAATTTGATTTCAGAACATTACAAAGAGGGTAGACTGAATAATTTAGACTCACTCAAATGCATTTTCCTAAATAGAACCATCTCTTATAGGCATTGAAGTTAGGAGCTGACCTATGAGGCTAAAAAGACAATATCAACAGGAAAGGTTCCAACTTCAGCATGCCGGTATCCTTCAGCAGCACAGACTTGGTGCGCTGAACTTTTTCTTAGCTCATCAGAAAAGCCTTGTATGCTATTTGAAAACAGAATGATTTCAGGAAAACAAAAGAAAAAGAAGTCCCAGGCCTAAGCCCATTTAAGGCAGAAGAGGTAATGAGATCCCTTTTTTCAATTATTTGGTGCCACAGAGAATACATACATACACACATACACATGAACACATGTGTGTATGTGCACATGTGTAAACATGCATATAGTCTATGGGTTTACAAAGAGTTGGACACACCTGAACAACTGAACAATACATGTGCAGTAATTATTATAATATCAATACATTATAATATCAATACAATATACAATAATAATTACAACATATTTGTTACGGTCATGTGATCAGTTTTTTACTTTTAACAATAATAAGAAGTACAATAATAGCTAATATTTGTATAGCACTTTAAGGTTTCCAAAGTCCTATACAAATGTGCTATTTGAGACTGACAACAACCTTGGGAAGTAAATGGTATTATTACCTCCATTTTACAGGTGAGGGAACTGAGGCATACAAGGGCTAAATCACTTGCCTAAACTACTAAGTGTCTGAGATTAAGATTTGAAAGTCAGGCACTTTGTCCACTGTTCCATTACATTGGCCCAGTTTAACACTGTAGTCTAATTACCCATAAACATGTTTAATTAGGGGGGAGGTCTCCTAGAGACAAATTGAAATTGTAATTTAATTTTTTTATTAAAAGCAATCATTTGGTAATAAAAATGTTTCAGCATTCACTGATATAAAAGACTACAAATTTAATGTGATTCGTATAGTGTCGTAGGGTAGATAGAATATGGAATGTGGAGCAACAAAGGTTTTAGTTGAAATCCTGCTGCTCATATTCTCTCTGTGACCTATCTGTACTGCAGGTGATCCACACTAGTGCAATGATTTCTCACAAAGAGTTCCCTGTGCTGATAGAATCATTAGTTCTTCTTGTGTTTATGTAGGTTGATCTTAACTGTAGATAATTAGCATGAAAACAAATACCTTATCTTTTAATCTGTGATGAATAATTCAATTAAGATTAGTGCTAATTTATGAGAGAAATCAGTCCTTCACCATCTAGAGACACATCTCTTAAAGGCACAATTTCTCTAATTAATCCTAACATGTAATAGAGATTGCACTGAAAAAATAGGTCTGATCTAAAAATCATACTTTTTCAATGTCAACAATAGTCATTTTGTTAAAATAAGAGAATTATCTATTTCTTTGGTTCGTATTGACCCTCTGATCTGTCTCCACTGCATTGTCTGAAAGAATGATTATGATCAGCCTTGGAGAACACACATAAGGAAGCAATCGGATATAGTTTATACATGAACAATCATTTTAAACATATTTCCAGTGTCATTTTGTGAAAGAAAATTCAGAACAAAGGGAAAAAATATAAGAAAGAGTCAACCAAAAAACAATGAAAATAACTTGCTTCTATTCGTGTTTAGTCTCCATAATTCTCTCTCCTGATGCAGAGGACATTTTCCATCCCAAGTCTATTGGAATTGCCTTGGATCAATGTGCCGCTGAGAAGAGACAAGTCGATCTCAGTTGATCATCGCATAATCTTCTTGTTACAGAATACAATGTTCTCCTGGTTCTGCTCACTTCACTCAGCATCAGTTCAAATGATCACATCCTTTACTAAAAACGGTATGACCACTTCCCGGAGTGTAGAGCGCAATATTGTTACACCAGAAAACCTGCAACACATACAAGTAGCTAATTAATAATCTGTCTTGTCTTCATGACTTATTACAGGCACAGTATTAAACTTTTCTGTGTTCACACAGAAAGTTTGTCTCAACAGTTTATGATAGGAAAATTCCTATCAGTTATAAACTATAATTCATCCGTCTATCAGTTTCCAAAGAGAGCAGCAATCCCTGACAATTTATGATATATATATATATACACATATACATATATATATATGTACTATCTTGCATTTATTTAATTTATTGTGACAACCTATATGCATTATGAATTAAAATATAATCATCATTCCAGGATAGAAACTCAAGCTAATCACTTTAAAGAGTGCTGCTAAAAAGATCCTTGTCAACTTTGAGAGCTTTCCTTCCCTAAGTCAATTTTTTTCTCTACAATCAACCTCTTCTAGCCCCATAATTTCATACAAAGTCTTTTTTCTGCAATGTAAGATATTCAAAGTACAAAATTTCCAGTGGTTAGGTTATTGGAGGGAAGGTGATTCTGTGCCCTATGTGTCCTGCTCCTCCTCCCCTGCCTCTGACTCTAGAAGCCTGGATTCCCCTTCCTAGATCTCTGGTGTTTGCTGTTACAGATCACTCAGAAACAAAAAACAAAAAGAAACAAAAAACCTACTTTTCTATGTAGGTTCACACACAAAATATTTGGGAAGATGACAATGGCAAATTAGGAAGAGTTTTTATTATTATGAGATGGCAATGTTATGTGTTTCACAAGCATTTTATACCCTAGTGAGAATATTGATATAAAAAAAGGTAAGCTTTGTCACAGTGAGTAATTTAAAGGCGGTAAGACTGAAGTCCAGTCTCCCTTTCACAAATGGCTCAGTTTATTATTCGTATATCTACAATGCCTATCAACAAATAATAGATTTAATATATTTTATTACATAACATGTAATTATATGATATATAATATGTAATTATATAATTATATATAAAATTATATATATAAATTATATATAAAATATATATATAATAATTATATATATATATAATATATATTCTGTGCAGATAATTTTTTTATAAAAATGAAATGCTGTAGCTGTGAACTAGTATGTAGGATATTATTAAGGTGTTTTATTATTCAGTGTAAGGAAAGGTTCTTAATGTTTAGCCTCATTCCTTATCTTTACAATAAAAATAATATTAATTATAGATGAACTGGTATGTTCATTGCCTATGGGATCATTTCAGGTTGGGGCATGGGGATTGGGAGAAATCAATGACAGGAAAGCAATCAAATAAACATCTACATGGAAAAGTAAATTTTTTTTTTTCCTGAGTGAGTTGTAACAGCAAACACCAGAGATCTAGAAATGGGAATCCAGGCTTCTAGAGTCAGAGGCAGGGGAGGAGGAGCAGAACACATAAGGCACAGAATCACCTTCACCCCAATTACCTAACCACTGGAAAAACAGCCTCCTAGGACAGAATTTCAGATTTGAGAATGTTAGAGTTGAGCTCAGAGCATGATTTGTGATATGACATAATCACAGTGACGATTACATGAGGCCCCCCTGGGTCTTTGGCAATCATTCCTAGTGTAGACACTCTTTGTAATTAGTTTGACCAAAATTGTAAAGTGTTTCTTGGAACTGCTCTGCCCAGAATATACATCACCTAAATGTATGCACTTTTGACTAAGTGTCTTTGATTATTTTACAGGAGAAAATTTCATGGGAGGAAATGAAAGTTGTGGATCTTTCCAAATCCACTTAATACTTAGAATTCTTAAAAATTAATATTTACTATATGTGTTACCATTCAAGAAACATATATGAGAATTACATGAGATATATCAAATCATTTCTCATCCTAAATGTCATTTAAATTGATGGATAAAGTTGCACTCTGAAAATGTTTCCATATTTTTAGATCTAAATTTTAAAACTTCACTCCCTACTAACATATATCACTGAAACAACCTGGTCAAAAATATTATAACATTATTCCTTCAAGATAGGACAACATGCATGTTAGCCAGACTTTAACTAATAATCAAGTGGAATAGAATTTTATAAGAACAAGTGAATTATACTTTCCTCAATTTAAGTAGAAGCTGAAAATAAATGAGTTGAAATTTTTTTAAACATAAGATAATTCAGATCCTCAATTACTGCACTGTACATAAATTCTCAATAGAATTCATTAAATGTGCATGGTGGTGAATTTTTACAGTGTAGGGGAAAATGCTTCTGTGAGTAAAAAGAAATACAGATTTTAAAATATACTGCCAGATAGCACAACTGTCTTATGAATGTCTAATGACCCAAGGAGTTCCAGCATTTTTTAAAATATTGAATACCTTGTTAAATTTTGTTGTGAAAGTCCATTTATCTTGGAGCTGTTTCTCCTCCCCCCTCCCTAGTTTCTAGGCAACATTTAATTAATTCCTGTACTTGTAATTTTGCTTTTCTGCTTTACTTTATCTCTGGGAAATGCCTAGGTTTGGTTATTAGTTAAAAATTAAATGGGAGGGAATGATGTTTGTCTTCGAAGTCCTAGAAGAAAGTTGAGAGGTTAAATTGGGAAATTTAAATGTGAAAAAATCGTGAAAGAACTTGAGAGGCTGTTAATTTTTGAGATAGGGCAGGAGAATTTGACCTATCCTGGCCATTTTGTGAATATTGACACACTTAACTGAAATGAAATGTTAGATTCACCTGCTTCCCCATTGATTTGAGATTATGTTTGATGACTCAGTGACATCCAGGAAATATATTCTTTTTAACTCTAGCCAAGAGGAGGCAGTGCGGTGTAGTGAGTGTCAAGAAAACCAGAGTTTAATTCCTTCTGGTGACATATAGTATACCTTTCAGGGCTCCCAGGTAACTCTCTGTGTAAATATATATTGCCACAAATATCTGCCTGAATAGGGGAACTTCGTCTATCAACGAAATAGCAAATGGGAATAAAAATAAACTGAAAACAAAATCTCTCGATTAATCTATCTATAGATCTATATATGTATGTATATATCTGTATGTAGATAGATAGATAGATAGATAGATAGATAGATAGATAGATAAATATCCTGAACTAATGAGGGCAATAGCATCAGATAAGTAATGGAGTTATGTCTATGAAGAAAGAGAAGAATTGAACATCCTGCAGAGCTAATTTACAACTTGTTGAAAAAAAAAATCCTGCTATTTAGAATTATTTTAAAATGCCTGAAGTTTTAAATATTATGAAATTATTACCCACTTCTTTTTTGGGGGAAAGGATTAAATATCAGGGAAAGCTTATGCTTTATTCAAAGTTGCATTTAAATTGATAACTTTAAATAAAACAACAGGGGCATCTAGGTGCCATAGTGGATAGAAAACCAGCCCTGAAGTCAGGAGGACCTGAGTTCAAATCTGGTCTCAGACATTTAACACTTCCTAGCCCTGTGACCTTGGACAAGCCACTTAACCCTAATTGCCTCAGCAAAAATAAATAAATGAATGAATAAAATGAAATGAAACTTTATCCTGGTTTAAGTGATTTGTTCAAGATCACAACTGAACAAGAAAACAGTTCTCAGCATTTAAACAAGAAATTCATGTAATCTTGGACTCATTTAATTCCAGTCACCCGAAAACCAAAAGTGTATATTAAGTATGTGACAAACACATACACACAGATATGAATGAATTCAAAGTAATTTTGGAAAGCGAGAATCAGTTCTTCTCTGCCTTGTTATGTACGCTCTTGTCTCCCCCTTTAAAGTGAGTAGGAGTAGTCATTTTTATTGTTTTGGGATCCCTTGCAGCTAACACATTGCCAGGCACATAATAGCTCCTTGTTGTTGCTAATTTCCAGTTGTGTCTGACTCTTTGTGACTCCATTTGGAATTTTTGAGATAGAGATAGCAGAGTACTTTGCCATTTCTTCTCTAGTTCATTTTACAAATGAGGAAACTGAGGCAGACAGGTTGAAGTGACTTACCAAAGTCACACAGGAAATGTCTGTAGCCAGATTTTCAGTTAGAAAGATAAATCTTTCTCAGGTAACATATAATAAATAATAAATGCTTATTGATTGATTGAAATAAAACGTAAGCTCAGTCTTGAAGGGAAATAAAGTTTTGAAGAATAATAGGGAAGGGCAGGCAAGCTGTGTAAACAAGTCTAGCTGAAAGCTAGAAATATTCCAAAGGAGAAACAGCAAACAGGTCACTTCAGCTAGAATCTAGAGCACGTGAAGGACTACATGAGTGTCAGTATGTTATTCTCTGTACAATAAGGAGCCACTGAGTTTTTTTTAGCAGCATGGAGTAGTACAGTCAAACCTGTGCTATAGGAACACCACAGATGGATGGCTGTCATCTTGAAGAGGCAAGAATCTTTAGTGGCTTCCCGGGACTCCATCCCTGAGCTTGCTCCATGAAGATCTACTCTGGACCAAGAAGTTCTCCGACTTAGCCTCAACTCTGAAAAACTGCCTCTGAAAGCAACTGGATTTAACACCAGTCCTGCTTTCTGTTTATCTACTTGCTTCTCGCCCTGAACCATGCCTTTCCTTTGAGGAGACTTTTCTCTCTCTGAACCTGCAGAAAGATCTTATCTGACGGACTTTTACTCCTCAGCATTTTGTCCTTTCCCCTACTCCAATGACCCAAAACCATGGCTAGTGTTTGTTTCTATCATGAGATGCTGCTCATTAAGTCACAGAACAGCAATGCGGTCACTTACTCGTCTTAGGATACTTATTTGTGCATATGATCTATTACTATCTCAATTTTAATTTTACCCTGCAAAATTAATTTAGAAATTAATTT
Organism: Sminthopsis crassicaudata; assembly: GCF_048593235.1. Taxonomy (NCBI): domain Eukaryota; kingdom Metazoa; phylum Chordata; class Mammalia; order Dasyuromorphia; family Dasyuridae; genus Sminthopsis; species Sminthopsis crassicaudata. Next base: position 20,735,937 of record NC_133619.1, on the reverse strand, counting down.
CTCAATCTCCATGGGCCATTTTTGACCTCTTGTTTTTTGGGTCTTGGTTAATCTCCTCCATAAAATGGGGAATATAGATTAGCTGATGTATAAGGTCTCCTGTCAGATCTAATATCCTGTAACTCTATGAGAAGACATGGAGGGGAAATGGTAAAGGCTTCGAGCTTGTAAGATACATACACAAGCCTCTTATGTGCATTCGCAGTTTCCCAGAATTGGAAGGAATCTCAGTGGTTTTCCAGATCAACCCATGACTGGAAAATCGAATTCCTCCCACAACATGCCTGACAATTGGTCATACCATCAGTCTTTGAAAATCTTCACTAAGAAGGAAATCACTACTTCCTAAGACAGCCTATTTTATTAGATTTCTCACTCTGTAATTAAAATGGTCCAGCTTAGGAAAAAAATAAGGAAGTTAAGAAAAGGTAGATTTTGTTTTTCTTTTCAGAGTTAGGGGACTATAAATTGCAGCACTGTGTATATTGTCAGATTCAGTGGATTGTTCATTTTGTTAAACTGCCTTTTTAAGTTTTTTTTGGTTGGTTTTTTTGGGGGGAGGGTCGTATTGTTTTATTTTTTGGCTCAAGAGAGAGCTCCCTGAGCAGAGCAGCAAGGAAGAAATGGTATGGTGAAGGGAGGTGAAGGGAAGAAAGAGTCTGAGGAGGGTTATATTCAGAAATGAAAATGACATAAAATCAGTATCAATATTTAAAATGAAAAAAAAAAAGGCAGGATGATTTGTTTCTCTCCTCTACAACTAGTCTTAAATTTGTTTCTTTACTACTTTATTTGTTGTTGTTACATCTTTCTGTCCTCTGGACAGAAAATGTAATCTCTTTTCCACAAGAAAAACCTTGCTAATAGTCAACTACAATATCCCAAACTAAGTGTCTCCATTTTCTTCAACTCATGCTTATATTATAAATATATTTAGAATCCTTCCCATCCTGATCATTCCTTTCTAGACACTCAGAAAAATTAGTTCAGGGAATTGAGAGGGCAGAGAAAAAGGAGAATGACATGTAAGACTAGAACTAAATACAATAAAGTAAGTACAATACTCCAGAGCAAAGAAGAACTGCATGATAACCCTTTTATTCCTGTAAACCCTGCCTCCCTGAAGCCAGCCTGTTTGGTGGTCATGTCTTAATATTTTTCTATCCATTCAGCCATAAATCAAAATGTTATAATGCACCAAAAAGTCAAGAGAAATCATCATAATCATCATCGTGTATATAATTACCATAAATTATGTAGACAATACAGCTAAAAGGTTGGCTTTTACTTGTGGGAGATGCCATTTGTCTAACTGCCTCATTTTGCAGGTAAAGAAATTGATGTTCAAAAAGGAGTTGAGCTAATTCATAAAAGGACCTTTTCTAGCTAACTCTTAGGTGCTCTTAGTTTTAACTTTTATAGAGACTTTTTTTCATGTAAAACTGCATATTATGATCATTCTAATTTTAGAAAGAACTACACAAAACAGGCAGCCCAACCTGCTCACAGATAATGAAGCCAAAGCAGAGAGAGATTAAATGGATTGTCCATTGCCCCACAAGTAGCAAGGTTCAAAGGCAGTATTTGAGCTCTGGTCTCTTACCAATGTACTACACTCTCTCCTTTCTATTCTTTTTTTTTTAACATATTGTGACAATCACTCAGTCATCATTATGGCTATCAATAAAAATACTGTGCAATGAGATTCCCAGGGACCTCATTAAGCAGGAGTGACAAAGGTGAATTGCGGGGCTTAATCTAGATTGAATTAGGAATAGCTGAACATAAAGAGAATGAGAATCAAGAGTGGAGACCAATCCATCATTCAAATGACTCCCCCTGCCCAAGGAGGGGTCACCTAGAGCTGTCACACGGGTGACAAACTGAGATAATGAGGAAAGAGCAAAGGAACAAAGATAGAATGATAATAGACACAAGGGTGGGTCAGAAGTTAGCAGCCTTGGGAGAACAGAACTGGGTGGACAGACAGGAAAATACAGAGTTCCTGTAAAATACTGGACGTGGAAGAATCTGAAGTGATGATGAGCTGCAAAGCTGACCCTGTGGTTGGTCACAGCACAAGAGAGCTGGCTCTCGAGAAATGCTTCGGCCAGTCAGGCTGTTAAACGGGTGATCGATGCCGGAGAAGGGCCATTTGTGGGCTCAAAATGTGTTTGAAATCATCCAAGAAGATTGCCAGTGTTTTTGAAACATTCCCCATCAGCAGCCATTAATACGACCAACTTAGTGTTTCATAGCAGATCCCAAAGGAAGAAAATGTCTATCTTTAAAACCATTCTTCTACCTAGGGGATCCCTTATAGCTGTTCCATTTGTCTCAAATAGTGAATTTGATGAGGTGTGGATCTTCTCTTGGAAACTAATTTCCACGAACATAGATTAAGGAACTTCCTGGGAGGTGAAGCTGTCCATGGTCACAAAGCTAGCCTGAGTTAGAGAGAGGGTTTGAACTTGACTATGTTTTTGTGACTACAAAATTGGTTCTTTATGGCTTTTCTCTGATCCAGGTCTTATTTGTAAATAATCTGCACGTTGTCTCTTCAATTAGAATAAGCTTTTATTTTAAAAATTGTAAAAATTAAAAATTAATAAAAATATCTTTTTGAGAATGTGAACTATTTTTATTTTTTATAAGGGGTGTGTGTATATTTCTTACTTAGAAATGCTTAAAACAGCATCTGGCATACAGTAGGCTCTTAATAAATGCTGTTTGACTTCATTTGAATATACCATGCAGCTTTTCTAAGAATTTCTTTTAAGTATTAAACCAACAGAATTTGAGGCAAAAGAGGATGGACTTTCCTCCCACAGCCGCCAAGCTCTCCCTGGCTTTGAAATAAAACAGTCACAGGAAGAGTGATGAGAAGGATTACTTCTTTATCTTTGACTTCAGATTCAGTTTTAATGGCAGGAGGTGAGAGGACACAGGGGGGCAAATCTGCGCCTTGTCAGCAGTGGTGCTGAAGAGCTCGAGTGCCAGAGATAACTGACAAGTCTCCAGGTATGCAGACATGCTGCCTAGCAGGTGGAGGAGTGGCAAGGGGGCAACCGTGGGCAACCAAGTGGAACATGAATGGTTACAGAAGTTAGAGATTGTAAAGGAAATGATGAGGAAGGGGGGGCCCATATACTAAGCCAGAATGGACATCAGGGATGATTAAGTGCCCAAAGAGGGAGAGCAAATGTATTTAAGAGAAGGCAAAGGCTAATTTGGGGCTCACTATGATTTCTTAAAGTTGTATTTTTTATTCATAGTCATTTTTATAATAAGCATTTTTAAAAAATCAGAAGATGGACCTGTAAAAAATTGCCCAGGCATATGTATTGTCAAAAAAAAAAGCTATAATTATAAAATTAATTTTAAAAATGTAAAAAAAAAAAAAAAGATGGACCTCTATTTTTTCTAAGTAGACAATCTTTTATTAATTCTGTCTGGTCATTTACAAATTACATTCTATTTAAGAATTTTGACATCATGTGTTTAATATATATATATATATATATATATATACACATATATAATATATATAATTATTTATTATTCTATTAATCATTTATTAATACTATAATTAATATATATATATATATATGTATAATACATTAAAATTTGCAAACTACTCCATATGAATACACACACACACACACACACACACACACACACATATATATATAGGCCTATTAGCACAATATTCAAATAAGTAGAGGCCCCAAGAGGCTCTGTGGCTTACTAGGTAGAGAGCACAGGACATGGATTCAGGAAGATTGAAGTTGGAAATTTAGCTCAGACACTCAGCTGTATTATCTATAATTTCCTCAGCATAAAATTCCATCATCCACCCCAGACAGTCACTGTCTGTGACTTCTCAGATATATGAATTTTAAAAAGGTGCTGAAAACAACTATTAATATCATTTCTTAAAAACTGTAGTTAACGTTACATAAGATTTAAAGTTTGCACATATATATCACGTTTGTGAATATATGTGCATTATACATGGATATGTATACATATAACATATAGGTATGCATGCATATGTGGAGACTATATGCATATGTTTATACACACATACATTCATATATACATACATGTGTGTATTAATAACCTGGCATCTAGGAAGGATATTTGGTAGCTGTACGGAGGCCAGAGCTGGGAAGCAAAGCTACCAATTAGGAGGCAATACACTAATTCGCGTGAGGCTTGTTGAGGGATGCACTGAAGGAATATAGAAAAGGGAGATGATGTAAGAGGAATGGTGGGTTCAAAATTGATGTCTTTCTAACTGATTAGGTATGAAAGCTAATAGTCAAGAATTTTTAAAAAGACAGAAATAACCTCAACAGAAATACAGCAGATAAGACGAAGTGTGGCTGGAAGGCAAAAGATGATTTCTGTTTGGTTCCATGTTTCAGATTCCCCCAGAATATCCAAGTCAAGAAGAGCCTTTGATCCCACAGCCCAGCTTTTATCACACAGCTTCCCTAGCAAATCTGCTGAGTACAGATAGATGATTAAATGTAATAATATTATATTATAGAGATACTAACTATGACATATCAATATAAGGATTTAATATTTACTCATACCATTCTTTTGAGATATTGTTACAATTACCCATCATTGATGGATGAGAAAACAGAGTTTGTGAGAAATTGAGTGACTCATCCAAGATCAACTAGCTAGCAAGTATCAGAGGAAGGATTTACAACCAAATCCTCCCAAGTCCAAGGTCCCACCATGTCCCACTGCCTCTAAAGCCATACGTGCATATCTGTATAATTGTCTTATATACAGTCATATGAGGCTCCCATGAAGCTATGTTCAGTTTTCCGGATGAGCAGGGGTAGGATGGGACCTATGAGGGGCTCTTTTACTTCCAGCATGGTAGATAAGGAGATCTAGTCTCCAACATACCTGCACATGCCCACACACACACCACAAGATAAAATGCAAAAATTTTATTCTGAGAACAGGTTCACAAGCCTTACCAAACTGCTGAAGGATCCGTCACTCACACACACATACACGCACCCAACCTTGCTATAGACACCGCTATCGTATCTTTAAAAGAATAGAATCTTAAGGCACTGACAACTTAACTGTCAATCTGTAAGAACTGTTAAAAATGATGGTTTAAGAGAAACTGAGCATCTGTAGAGAAAAATGATGAACAGAATTTTTAAGAGAATTCCTTTGACCCTGATCTTTCAAAGAGGAGTAAAAGAATTATTTCCCCCACACCTTTAAGAATATGTTATTTTTTCTTATTACAGGTAAAGACAATTTAACATTAATTTAAATAAAATTTTGATTTCTAAATTTCCCTCTCCCATTTCCCTCCCTGATAGTAAACTTTGCTCATTTTATTAATACAAAAATTCTTAAGAGACTTGAGATAGTAAACTTGAATCATTGTCTTAGGAAATTATTGTTTCCCAACTGAGGAAAATTCAGGAGTAGAAGTGATGTGTAAGGGTTACTCTAGCTGTGATCTTTTTCAAGGTAAACCATTGTAAATAATTACTAACATCTCTGTATGAGTATCTATTGCCCCTTAATAAAATGTATAGTTATTAAAGACTAGGAGATTAAATAATTTAGAAAGAGATGAAGACAAAAAGAGACACAGAGACAGAGACAAAAAGAGAAGTTTCTAAATATTTTATAATATGAATTGGGATCTCAGAGCTAATTAATTAAGGAAGCTTAAGTGTTTACAATCAATAAATATTCAAAAGTAACCTTGGATTTCTTTAAAAGTGTAAATTAGTATATATGAATATTGAAATGTATAAAGTCTCTAACTAAAAGCTGAGTAGCCCTATGTAACTACAAGTCAGAATAATAGACACTGAAACTCTTACTTTTTTTGCTTCCTCGGTACTTACCACCGTGTCTGGCCTTCCATAACTGATAGCTAAATAAAATAAATAGTTAATTAGCAAGCCTAGAAGTCCTTTTAGCCATGAGGGTTTCTAGAGAGACAGGGTGATGTATGGAGCTTTGGGAATCAAAGGGCTTCTTTACTTGGATATTCCATGGGCATCTCCAACATGAAACCAAACAGAATTCATCATCTTTTGCCTTCCAGTCACCTTTTATTGGCCCTGCTATTCTTGTTGAGGGTACTGCTGTCTTTTTAGTAATTCTTGACTATTCCCTCTATCTTAGTTTTCACACTCAAATCAATTAAGACATATCAATACTATTCTTTATACTGAGATACCAAAGCCCTTATGCATACCTCAAAGACTCCCATATGAATTACTAATGCCTCCCCTCGGTCTCCTTGTTTCAAGGACCAAATCCAAACAAATCTCTCTGGAACTTAGATCTGAACCCACCGCTCTCCATCTTACAAGCTCTCAGGTAGTTCCTGTTGCTTCAAAAAAGCAATACAAACTCCCTTGTGTTCAAAGTGGTACAAAATCTGGATGCAAGCCCCTATTATAGATAAGATTTCATTTTTCTCTTGTTCTTTTTTCTGGGCTAAACTAGCCAACGTACTTCCTGCTAGTCACAAAAGACCTCAATTCTTTTCATAAATAGGTTTCCCTGCCCAAAATGGTCCTATGAATCCCTGGCTTTCTTCAGGGTTCCTCTCAAGTGCCCCTTCTTTCTGATTCCCCCAGTTGTTCATGTATCCCACTCAAACCACTTTTGTATTTTATATTTTTGGTACCAATTTTTCCATTGGCCTTCTTGAAATCTCTCAGTAAGTGTGTAAGGATTATTTTTTTTTCTGTCATTTTGTTCCCAAAGTCTATCACAATTCATGCTGATGGGAGGTCCCGGTACCTCATAATTGAACTGTGGTGTACTAGGTTTTGGGGGAATGAGTATTTCCTGTGAAGGCTCATTGAGATCTTTTCAGGGCTGCTCATTCACCTTTGGTGATCACTTGGTTTTCAATATTCACTTGTGGCTCCAATAAGCACAGAAGTCACCTGAATAAACCTTTATAACAGACGGTTCAAACCCGGTTGCACATAACTGATGGACCTGACTTTTTACCTTGCCTACTTTATGCAATATATTTGAAAACATGTATTACGAATTTTCACTACAATCCTCATGAGAACCATTTATGTAGCTGGAAATTTTAATTTTTCTTTTTAACTTTCCATTTGCCTAACATTAAAACAGTATCGTTAAGATTGTGAAGAAACTCAGAAATAAGACACCGATATAACCCTGGTTTGGGAGAAAGAACTTTCCAAAAACATTTGAGTTTTTCTGCCTTCCCTCCCCCAGTTTCAACTTAGCTCTTTTTTCATTAAAGAGAACGTTTTGCCATCATCACCTTAAAATGTAAATCCCAAGATATTTCTGACTCTACTTAGTAGTTGAAAAGTGAGATGTAATCTTAAGATTTTTTTTTCCTGGGGAATGAAAAACTGAGCCAAAATGCTGGAAGGCCTTCCATGTGGGCCAAAGCTTTCATCAAAACTCCTTGGGACTAATTTTTTACATTTTTCTGGCACAGATATTAGGATTCCACAAATCAGATTTGTGAATTTCATGCCAGAGGGGAAAAATTACTAATTCAAAAAAAATTCAAAAGCAGATGGATTTTTCATTTGTACAAATATACATGAGGACTCCCTAATATTAAATCATGTCAAACCTACTTCCTAATTATTAATTCCTAAAGGAATTGATGAGAGAAGTTTTTATTAAGCACTTAACATTTGCCAAGAAATGTGCTAAGTGCTGGGGATATAAATTCAAAAGTAAATAGTCCTTGTCCTCAATGTGCTTATATTCCAGTTGGAAGAGGTTCTGTAAATTGGATAGTAGTGACCAAGAAGGAGTATTTGAATTTGGAAAGTTGCCAGGATTGAATGATCTTAGAGGCTATGAGATTGGTACACTTTTTCAGGAGCAGCAGTAGGACTAATTTGATTACGATCCAAGAATTAGAAAATGAGTGTATGTAACAGGAAAGGTGAAGGGTTTACACAATGCATCCAGAAAAAAGGCAAATAAATGATCAGAGAGTGAAGTGAAGCATCTCTGGGCCAGGCTTTGATATACTGAGTAACTAAGGCAAACAAGAACTCGAGATAACAGAAACGCAGGTTGGACCTTTCTAAGAATGGAAGAGTTAATTAAATTCTCTGCAGAAAAGTTTTAATCCAGGTGACAAAACAGATGGTGAGAAAATGACCTATTTATGTTACAGGCACCAAATCATCTGAAAGATGAGGGTAAGGGAAGATTATTTCCTTAAGACTAAATCATTTGCAAATGGATAACTTTGATTACATTAAATTAAAAAGGTTTTGCACAAACAAAACCAACAGAAATAAGATTAAAAGGGAAGAACAAAGCTGAGAAAAAATTTTTACAGCCAGTGTTTCTGATCTCATTTCTAAAATATATAAAGAACTGTATCAAATTTATAAGGATATAAGTCATGGAGCAGCTAGGTGATGCAGTGGAAAAAACATCAAGCCTGAAGTGAGGACCTGAGTTCAAATCTGGTCTCAGACACTTAACACTTCCTAGCTTTGTGACCCTGGGCAAGTCACTTAACTTCAGCAAAAAAAAATAGATAGATAGATAGATAGATAGATAGATAGATAGATAGATAGATACAAGTCATTCCCCAGTTGATAAATGGTCAAAGGATATGAACAGACAATTTTCAGATGACAAAATTAAAGCCATCTATAGTCATGTGAAAAAATGCTTTAAATCACTATGGATTAGAGAAATGCAAATTAAAATAACTCTAAAATATCACTTTACACTTCTCAGACTGGCTAAGATGATAGGAAAACATAATTGTTGTGGTATGGCAGCCACCTGCTAGTGGCTGCTGGAGGTCTAACTCACACCTGTAGAATGGATCTCTTCATGTGAGAGGAGGAGGATGATGATACAAGGAGACTGAGAGGCAATTGCCTTGTCTAATCTCTCTCCTCTTCCCTCTGCCTCCAATTTATTTCATTCCCACTTCACAAAGAACATCTGTGGAGTAAAGGCTGCTTTGCAACTCCTTCAGATGTTATGATTCACAGCTGTGGAAGTCTCGGAGAATTAACCTGTCCCTTCACTTAGGCATGGCTCTTAACAGATAATGATAAATGTTGAAGAGGATGTGGGAAACCTGGGACACTAATACATTGTTGGTGGAGTTGTGAAATGATTCAAACATTCTGGAAAACAATCTGGAATTATGTCCAAAGGGCTATCAAGCTACATACTTTTTGACTTAACTGTGTCACTACTGGATTTGCATCCCAAGGAAATCATAAAGGAGGGAAAAGGACTTATATGTGCAAAAAAGTTTGTAGTGACAAAGAATTGGAAAATTAGTAGATGCCCATCAATTGGGGAGAGGTTGAATAAGTTGTGATACATGGAGGTAATGAAACATTATTGTTTTATAAAAAATGATGAACAAACTGACTATAGAAAGCTTGGAAAGATTTACATGAACTGACACTGAGCAAAACAAGCAAAACCAGGAAAACCTTGTACACAATCACAGCAACGATCAATGATGAAAGACTTGGTTCTTCTCAGTGGTTCAATGATCCAAAGCAATCCCAATAGACTTTGGACAGAAAACACTATCTGGATCCAGAAAAAGACTATGGAGACTGAATTTACTGAATGTAAATCAACAAAATCCATGTTCACTTCTTTTATGTTTTCTCTTTCCCTCCCATGTTTTTTCCCCTTTTACTCTGATTTTTCTCTCCCAACATAATACAATGTTTATTTAAAGTAAATTTTTAAAAACCTAAATCATCCACAATTATCAATTTCATCCTTGATTGTTTTGTCTTCTTCTCCAAGTTCTTTTTTATGGTATATAAATGGCTCATATCTGAAACTGACCCAACATTCAAATTATACCAAGACAGATCCTTACTATCCAAGACAATAGTCATGCAAACAGAATAAGTAAGCATTATGTTATTCAGAATTCTATTAATCAGAACTCAATTAACGTCACTTCAAAGCATTGTTAACAGCAATTAGTGTTCAAATAATAATTCTTAGGCAAGATACTGAGACGATGAGTAAATCATCAAAGAAAGAATCAATTGTATTTAATCCATCATGAATTATATTTTGCAGTACTCCAGTTTTCTAACAATTGGTGGCTTTCATGTATATAGTTTTAAGTCAATGATGACTCAGTTATAAGTAAAAACTCACATTTCTGTATTATTACGCAGAAATAATTCTGTGGTTATTTCACAAGAGGACACAGGCAAGAGCTTTCTCCAGTGGATAGGAAAGAAAAGGATCCAATCTATACTCTGGAGTTCCCACAATAATGAGATTCATTAGGGTGTCAGGCTATTCATCATAATCCAAAAAAATCTCAGAAATGTCATTTACATCTTTAACAAGAACTTTTCTATCCAATCACTACTTAAAGATGTCCAAGAAAGAAGGGCCCAGTAGGTCTGGATGAAGTCCAGCCATTCTACTTTTGAATTATTCCAATAGTTACGAAGTCTTATTTTTTCGTGAAATCAAGCCCAAACACTCTGGAACTCCTGAGGAGAACTTCATTCCAGTATGGTAGAATTATCCATGAATGTGATGATGGTAACAATAATGATGAGAACTCATTTGTAGGCTTCTTTCTAGTTTCCAAAAATATTTCTTCACAATTTTCCCCCTGAGGCAATTGGGGTTAAGTGACTTGCCAGGGTAATACAGCTAGGAAGTGTTGCATGTCTGAGACCAGATTTGAACTCAGGTCCTCCTGAATTCAGGGCTGGTGCTCTATTCACTGCGCTACCTAGCTGCCCCACAACAATCTCTTGAGGTAAAGAGTGAAAATGTAAATATTTCTCTCTTCAGTTGAGGCATTTAAAAAAATCGTTTGGTCTATTCATATCAATGATTAAATATGTTTAATATTGGTTAAGGCATATTTTAACCCTTTCATATAAAATATCATATGTGTTTATATATTACATGAAACATATATAATGCATGATATATACATATATATGATTTTCTCCATACATAAGAATATCTTAATATTTATATTGTTCCCCTTAAAACCTTAAACTCAATCAATATAAATTGTTATATCAGCCTTTAAACTTATTTTTCCCCAGAAAACTTTCATGGATCTTAATTACATTTTACTCCTTTTCCCCAACACTAATCTTACAAAGTATACATTTTATTTCTGCCCTTCTAGATTAGTGTTAAATGATCTTACTCAATCTTTCCATTGAAGTTTGAATTTTTCTTTAAAGATATACAAGTGATTCTACAAGATTTTTCTTGCTGAAAAACTTACCATTTCCTCCTTTTGTCTCTCATTTTAAATAAATAAGTACATAGATAAGGAAGAATAGTTCTTAAGAAATCAGCTTCCAGTTATTATTTCCTTTCTAGAGGACTTTCAGGTGAAGATATGTCAGTTTTAGGATTTCAGAATTTCACTCTTCATTGGCAAAAGTCAAATGGATTCATGAATTAGTGACTATCTAAATGATAAAATTTCACAAAGGAAAAAGCAGAAAGTTTTTTTTTAATGGATATGAACAAATTCTTGAGGTTAAACATGAAGAAAATCAAGTGAATTTTTCCTTATCTGAATGCTTTTTGGACTTGCATGGAAACGATGAATATCTTGTATACTCATGCTGTATGGATTACATTGTAAACACAATTTGAAAATCTCACTGTAAAAATGAAGATTATGGATGAAAAAAGGGATTTGTTGTAAGAGTAAAACCAGAATGGGGAAAGAATTTGTATTTTTTGCTTCAACTCAGAAAAAGACCTAGACTTTTGGATTTCTCTAATTAGATCAGACAGAATGCAGACTAAAGCTTTTGGCTAGTACCTGAGCACCAGAGTGCGATTAGGATAAGGGAAATGCATTAGAAGCATTGAGGCAGAGAAGAGTTTGGTTTGAAAATCATATTCCCATTGGCACTTGCAGTGGGTAACATGTGTTACAATTCACGTTATCATGTTCCTGCAGGCTGGCATGAATTGTCATTTTGGTGACTGCTGTTTCCTATGGAAATAGCCTACCATGAAGAGAAAAAAATACATGCCATGACACAGTAACTGGTGAGAACAAAATGCAGACTCTTGAAAACAGTGAAGTACATTTAATTACAATTAATCAAAGTGCCTTTAAATGTATTTCTCTGTTGCTTTCCAATTGAATGGTATTTTTTTCTCCACTGTAATAGAAATGACTAAATAAAAGCAATCCAAAAAAGGATTTAAGTTATTTCTGTGGACCCACAGCTTCCTGTGAAAAGGATGTAAAATGTAAAGGGTATATCAAATTATAAAATGAAATACTGTGAGAACTGGACTTTTAAGGATAGATTTCAGGTTAGCAGTGTTTATTTTTTTTTTATTTTTTTTATAGAGCAAGGCCAGAATTAAAAGGGATAATTAAGGAAGAATATCGGTCCTAATTCTTATTCATTTTAATTAAATAGACAGTGCAATGTTTTGTATATGGAAAGCAGCAATATACAAAAAAAAAAAAAAAGAAGAAGAAGAAGCCTGTATATGTGTGTGTATGTGTGTGTGTGTGTGTGTGTGTGTGTGTGTATTCTGATTCACTGGAATATTGAACAAGTGTAATCAACTGATTGAATGAATTATTGAATGAATGAAATAGACCTGAAGAATCTTAAATTTATTCTATTTGGAGTTCAAAATGGTTTTTCCAGGAAATTTCTCCCAATTACCTTGAGGAGCACACCTTTCCCCCTTCAGTGTGGTTCCCTACATAGCACCTTGTCAAGATTACAAAGACTGTCCTGATTTGGTTGCCAGTGACTGGGGCTGCTGCCAAGAGTATTTATTTGGCTAGGACTCGAGGGAAGAGGTACGCTTGTGGGAACAGTCCCCCCTCTTTCCTAAGTCCTGGAAGATCTCACTGGTACAAACGTCACTGTTCTTTCCCCCCACCTTGCCCCTGACACAGGGCAAAGAGGTCGCTCGGTGGATTGAGAGCCAAACCTAAAGTCAAGACGACTCATCTCTATGAGTTCAAATCTGTCCTAAGACACTTATTACCTGTATGACCCTGGATGTTTCCTCATCTTATAAAGTGAGAAATGACAAACCAGTCCATTACCTTTGCCAAGAAAACCCCAGATGGGTCACAAAGAGTAGGACATGACTGAAAATGATTGAAGAGCAATAATAACTACAAAACCCTTGACACGCTTCTAACTTTTCCCCTTATCTGCCTTTCTTTTATTATGAAGCAAGTTGGGAAGGGGAAAGAAGGGGAAGGGCAACAGTACAGAAAAAGTTTTTTCTCTCTCCTACCCTGAAGCAGTTAATAATGACATGGAACAAAAAACACATAGTAAGCTGCATAGACTCATTCTGATTTTCTGTGAGGAAAGTTCTTGGAACTTTAAGCTCCTGGATGCTTTCTGCCTTTCTGTATTGCATTTTGAGCATAGGTAAGAGACATATAGAATGGACTTTTAGAGTAAGACATGGCAGTAGCTCAAGGGGGAAAAAAGAGTTCCAATTAGTGTTTTTTGTGAATCAAGGAGAGAATTAATAAGTGAAGCTGCTAAATCATAACTTCCTATATGTTTGTGTTTGTAAATATGTATACATGTATTTGTATGGATGTGTATATGTGTGGGAAGTGTGGTCTTCTAAGCCCCATAAATTCAGAATATTGATTCTATAAAAAGAAGGAAGATTTCTTATTCCCAAGAATAAGCCCAAGTTCAAGGGTTGGTGAAAGGACTTTTTGCAGAGAAGAGTGGATTTTTTGAGCACTGTAACTCCTGCAGAAAGAAGAGGATCATCCTTGTGACTCCTGAAGATGAATGATGAAGAGTGACAAAAGAATGATGGGAGGAAGATAAGGATCCTGGACACTTCCAAGATAACAGTAATTTATTGGGACAACATATGTACAATGGGAGGGGAATTTCTGCTATAGTTCCAAAGTGGGGTTTGCCTTTGTGAGGGAAAAAAAAAAGGAAAAAGATTTTAAATCGCAGAAAGGTGCTACAGTTATGGGACTTTATAGACTCTATTATCATAGAGTTTATATTTCATTGAAATGTTGAGTTATTAGCCCCGTGCTATCCCTAACTCCTTTTTCCTAAAAGTGAAGCACCTTTTAGTACTCTGCATTTTCTACCTCTCTTTATGGTTTTCTATGAGTCTTCAACATTTTGTAGGTGGAAGACATTTCCCATAAAGTTAAAATGAACATTCTAATTTGGGAAATGTCTCTGTTTCCAATGCATAGGTATGCTACTTTGATGGATCCCACTGTTTATTTTGCTTTGGAGTTTAAGAAGAGACACACAGACCATTTTCTGAGAAAAAATTTCACTCCATTTGTCAAGAGGAGTATTTTCATTTAAAAATTACGATGACCACTTTATCTACAAAGCTATTCCCTTGTCATTTTCTCACCAATAGGTTATTCTGTTAGATATTCTCAGAAAGGCTATTTAAGGCACAGGGCAAAGCAGCACTGAATGCTGATAAATAAAATATCTCATAGCCGTCAAATTTTATCAGTAAAAAATGGAAAGGAGGAGGGAACAAATAAAGATTGCCCCAGTGATGCTCATATGAATTTTTTGGCACACAAGTGTCTAAATCATACGTACATATCCTTTTTTATTGTCATTGTTTCAGAAATATATAATCTATAAAATATTGAACAAGATAGAAAATGAACAATTAACAAATTGTTATACAGTTTTACCATGTGTAATATTATGTTTTAAGACTCAAATTGATGCCGACTGCCCAGCAATGGAAGAAGGAAAGTTATCTTTAAGAAAAATTAAAATAAAGTATGGATTCTGTTATTTTGTATTTACTTAGCTGCATGTGTGCAGTTTGTTCAGTGTCCCATTCCCCAACGGAATATAAGCTCTTTGAAGACACTAGAAGGTATTATTTTTGTCTGCACCTGTTTTTGTTTAGAACTATGATTTCAGCTTTGTAGACGATTTCTAGTGAGGAAATTCCCTCTACCAGTTTTGTTATTCTGCAATTCATAGCCATTTTTACTGGAGATAATTGGAGGGGAGGGGATAAGTGACTTAAAGGTCTCACAGACATTGGGTACAAGAGAAAACACTTAAACTCAGCCTTCCTAATCCTCGGCTCCATCCAGGACATAAATTCAAGCCAGCTTATACCAGTGCTAGAGATCCAGTTTTTAAATTCTCAGCATGAGCGGGCTCCTAGGTGGTGTAGTGGATAGAGCACCAGCCTAGAATTCAGGAGGACCTGACTTCAAATCTGGTCTCAGACACTTAACACTCCCTAGCTGTGTGACCCTGGACAAGTCACTTAACTCCAGCCTTAGGGGGGAAAAATTCTCAGCATGAGCATTGACATCCTGGAAATTAGCTAAGGCTTCAAATTAAGGCTCAGTTGATTGTTTTTTAATTGTCTACACTTAAGAAAGTGACAAAGATAATATTAATAAAGCCATTTAAACTTAAAATTGGATCACACCTTTTCACATAACCAATGTGAATGTTAAACATTAACCAGCAAATTCACCCCTGTAGCAGATGTCCATGGTGCCCCCCACATAATTGTTTAATAAATGCTTATTGCAGTGCTCTGAATTGAACTGAACTGAGGCTTTTTGATTGTTTCACAAGGAAAATGATCACAGGAAGAAATGAACAATAGAAAGATATGGGGCCTGTTCTGTGTATGTTTAATAGTGAACAATTTAAGGTTTTATCTTCATGAGTTATATCTTATAGAATCTGAAAATTATGTCTCCAAGTTGTATTAATTCAGAAATTGAGCTCACATAATTTATGGGTCATTGAAAATAGTAATACACGCCAATCCAGAGGAGAAAAGTTAGTCTGATTGAACTAGAATTTCCATATGGGATCCATTTGACTGCTTCATATATACAATATGTAGCCAATGCTCAAGTGAGAACAGTGAAGATCTAAACCTGCTTTCCAAGGCAACAAGACTTAAAGACTTAATAAAAGTCTTAATAAAAAAGACTTAAAAAAAAAAAAAAAAGACTGTCTTAGATAGAATGCCAGGTCTAGAATCAGGAAGACTCCTCGAGTTCAAAGTTGGCCACAGACACAGATGTCTGATCCCAGACAAGTCGCTCAGCCCCATTTGTCTCAGTTTCCTCATTTATAACATGAGCTGGAATGGCAAACCACTCCAGCATCTTTGCCAAGGAAACCTCAAATAAAGTCATGAAGAGTCAGACACAACTGAATTGAATCATATTTCCCAGTTGTTGTAGATTCATTGCATTTCCCACAGATTATTGATCTTTGTAGTTGTCGGCCAACATTAATATTTCTAACTTTTTAAATTGAAATTAATTGAAAATAAATATTTTAATTATATATGATCTGTATTAATAGTAATTTAAGAATGTTATATTAATTATTTCACATTAAATTTAAATTCTGAATTAATAAAATAGGATATCTTGTCATAACTACACTTACTGCTCACTTACTTAAAACTCAGTCAGACATGACATCTGCAGGAATTTTTTCTTCTTCTTGCAGGTCACTCTACTGTAAAGAAGTGTTGAGTCAATTGTTTAAAGTACAACCTCTGAAAACTGTTTGTGAAAGCTGTTTGAGATTAATGTCAAAAACATTAGAACTGGGTATCCATAAACAGCAGAATTTGCTCACAAATCTGATTCATAACTGAAAAATGAGACACAATAAAACTCTGACTGTAACTGCCACAATTTCCATAAACTGGAATAGAATAAATCATTTTTCATCTGGTTTTTACTCCCTCATGCATAAAACAAAAAATTGACCTGACTGCATTAAGAACAGTAGTTTGCTCCTGAATCTGTGAATTTTCATTACTGGAAAACCTATACACTCCTGACTGAGATAAGTAGAAAATATTCAAAAAATAATCAAACGAGATATCCAGAGTGCTAGCTAATAGGAATCTAAAAGAGATATTAAAAACAGAGTATAAAATGAAAGATAACTACAATATATATACACATATGTGAATGTATCTATACATGTACATATTAGTATATAGAAATCCTTATGAATATTTCTACGACTATCTTGTAATCAATCATAAGAAATTCCCAAAAGGCTTTTCCCTCATGAAAATGCTTCCCATAGAGAAAGGGTTGTATTGATAATGAGTTCAAGCATGGCCCAGTGAATCTCTCTCTTATGGACCCTCTCAGACTCTAAATTAATTAATCAATCAATAATATTTATTAAACACCTGCTATGTGCCAGTCATTGTACTTTTAATGGTAATAGTTGTCTTGGCTTACTAGACTCCACCCAGTCTAAATAAAACAAACAAACAAACAAAAAACCTAGAAATTTCTCAGGTTAACCAGATCCTGGAATTTAATGACTCTTTTACTAAAACAGATCCAGACAAGGAATAGTGTGTAAACATAAAATATTTAATTACAAATATTTTCACATAAGTAAATAGAAGCAATATCTCCATGTTTTCCCAAATTATGGCCATTTTTTTCCCATTCCCTATATAACTTCTGAGCTAGAATGTACAGTGGATAGAGGACTAGGACTGGAGGTAGGGAAATCAGACTTCAAATTTAGCCTCGACTCTTACTAGGTATTTGAACCTGAGCAATCACTAAATGTCTCAGACTCCCTCAGAATGAGGTTCTTGATAGGAATGTTCTGAGGATTAAATGAGATAATTTTTGCCAAGCACTTAACCAGTGCCTGGAAAACAATAAACGTTTCATAATTATTTGTTTTTTTCTGCCTCTTTTCTTTCCCTTCTCCTCCCCTAGTAGCTTGTAAGATGTTTTTTCTCTAATATTAACCACCCCAAAAGAAAATACAGGTCCAGTCGCTGTCCAGAGCTGAAGCCTCTCTTGGCAGGGATGGGACTCCACAGAATTTAGTGGGAGGTCAGTGTTTATACACATCTGACTCCTTCCCTTTTTCATCTGCTTTATTCAGGACTTTCTAAATGGTTCCTGGCTGTCCTATTTCCATGTGGGTCCTGGATCCCTTTATTTGGGGTACTATTCATGGCTTGCCTGCTGCTGATGTTTCTGTGCCTTTTTACAGAATAGAAATGAACTTGGCTGAGAAAATATATTATTTCTCCCCTTTCCTGGCTATTTCACTGAAGGGAGGACAAGAGCATACTTTAACACCCACTGTTAAGAAAGAACAAACAAACAAACACAAAGAAACTATTTTCTTTCCTGATTGTTTTAGTGAGAAGAAGTTCAAGCAAAGCAATTTCAGGCACAGGTGAGGGAGTCTTGGGGGGGAAAAATCTATATTGACTTAACACACACAAGGAACCTCTCTCCTAGAAAGGAAGCAAGAAGGAAGGAAGCCTCACCCCTACTTCAGAGAGCCCAACCAGACACTCCTGAAGTTACTGATGGGACTGCTGAACCATCGGTGCTCTTTGGAAGACTATGGAGAATGGGCTTGGGGAGGAGTAAAATCTGCTCTGATTAAAGAAAAAAAAAAGGTAATGCAGGCAGCGTGGTGGTATAATGGATGGAGCACCAGCCCTGAAGTCAGGAGGACTTGAGTGCAAATCTGGCCTCAAACACTTAACACTTACCAGCTGTGTGACCCTGGGCAAGTCACTTAACCCCAAATGCCTCAACAAAAAAAGAAAGAAAGAAAGAAAAAGGATGGGAGTAGAGTCTATAAATTCTGAGCTGGGACCTTGATTTTGATTCCAGGAAAATAATCTAGAATATATTATTAAAGACATAATTAATGAATGGATAAAGGAAAGGAAACCTATCTCAAAGAGTCATCACAAGTTTATCAAAAACACTGCAAATACTTGCATTTCTTCTTTTCATAGACTGGAAAAATTTGGCAATTCTTTATATGTAGTTTGTATATTGCTAATAATGTATTTTAATACTGCAAATGTCAAAGTTTTTTCCTGCTACGTCTGAAAGAATGAATGGATGGATGAAAAAAGTTTCCAAAACATTAAGCACTTATTATATGCAAAGTACTTTACTACCAACTGGGGATGTACATAGAAAATTATGCTCTCAAGGAACTCACAATTCAATAGAGGAAGAGAATACATATGGGCATTTTTGGCTCCAAGTCAGATGGAAAGTCCCAGTGGTCCTTGCGATGCAGTGACAAAACAGATGGTTGAATAACTTCCTGAATGTCATTTCTATTTATAAAATAATCATTTGAATCATTTGACAGAATCAAAGCTATTGATGGTGAGAACTTCATCATTGGGTCTTCAGTGTCTGTGACTTCTAAGGGCAAGGGGCCATGGAGGTAGATGTCACATCTTATCCTTAGAGGGGGGATTTCCTGGTCTGTGGTTGCTTGGACCAAGTGAGAAGTAAGGCTCATCTGGAGAGCCATCACAATTTCTGGGCCTCCTATGCTCGGGGTCTTTTGCTATGTCCAGGAACTCAGGAGAAGTTTTGGTCAAGGAGTTTGAAGCTGCCATTTTTTGCTTTCTCAGGATGTCTTATTGGTTGTTCCCCCTTACATTTATGCAAAAGATGAAGAGATGTAGGTCATAGAAAGCACAACTATATAAAAATCACAACTTGGTGGACAGTCAAATGTAAAGAGCAATCATTAGTGGTACAACATTAAATCCAGATTTATTCTGCATATCTTTATGGTACAGTTGCTCACATATTTTCTCCTATATTAAGCTGTAATTTCTTTGAGAACAGAAAATTGGTGATTATTTTTTCCTATCTTTGTATAACCAAGGCTTAGCATAGAGGCAGTATTTAAATAAGATCAAGTAATTGACTGAAAGAAGTCTCCAGTTAAACATCTCAGAGTTCTGTCCTTGGCTGCCAAGTGGCTCAATGGAGAAAAAGCTACACTTAGAGTAAGGAAGAGCTAATTTTATATCCTACCTAAGACCCATCCTGGTTCTGTGACCATGGACAAGTCTCTTAACTTGCTTAATCTCCATTTCTTCATCTGTCAAATGGGAATAATAGTACGTATCTCATAGATTATTGTGAGAAACAAATGAGACAACAAATATATTAAAGTATTTTGCAAGGTTTAAATTTTTACATATATGTGCATATACTTATATTATATTATACATTATATATGTATAATACACATGCATATACTTATATGTGCATAAATACATGTATACATATAGATGCAGATATACATGCAAAGCTCTTGGGAGGTGGTGAAATTAATCCAGAATAAAATGATGATGTCTAGGGTCCCCCTGAATTGATGGGCCTTCCATAGGAACAGATCCATCATCAGGGAAGACTTCCATTCCCTTATTATCTATTGGCAGTAATCACAGGTAAAAAAGAGCAAATTCTTTGTAATAGACTTTAGACACTGAAATCGCTAGTAGGGATAGAATTTCCATATCACCCACAGTACCTCTGGCCTTCTTGCATTCACTGATTGTAGCCACACAAATATATAATAATTTTGAATGAATAAAAATTCTAAGAAATTTAATGATGCTCATGAAGCCTCAAGGCACCTTAATCATTTCAATAATTTATTTAACTTAGACTTTTTTGCTAGAAGGAACAGATTTGTAAATGGAATTCTGTATTTTCTTCATATGCCTAGATATACAGTACTCCTTTGTTCATTCATTTCTCACTCTTTGTGACCCCATTTGGGGTTTTCTTAGCAAAGATATTGGTGTTATTTGTCATTTAATTCTCTAGCTCATTTTATAGACAAACATGGTCTATAGGCAAACAGGGTTTAGTGACTTGCTCAGGATCACACAATTAATAAGTTTCTGAGGCCAGATTTAATTCAGGAAAATGAGTTTTTCTGACTCCAGGCCTAGCCTCTATCTACTATTCCTATAGTAGTATTTCCTGTTCCTTTGCCTATACTATCCAGAGGATAACTTGAATGATTGAATGAACAAATGAATAAAGGAATGAATATAGGAATAAATGAATAGATGAAGGAAAGAGTAAGTCCTTTTAAAAATAAAGTTGGTGAAAGGATTCTAATTATTTTAAGTAGATATATTGCAATTTTAATCAATATCTCCCTTTTAAAATGCCCTGCTTTACTAATTTCAGAAAAATTCATATTTTCAAGTTCTTTGAATTGTTCCTTGTCTTCATGTGTTTCAGACTAAAGGGCATCCCTTAGACATTCTCAAAGTTTGCACAAAAGAGGAAAAGTATAATCTCTGAGTTAGAAGGAACCTCAGAACATTGAGTTCAATTAGCTTCTTTCCCAATTGAGTTCTAACTTGCAAGCCTTAAATGAGTTGTAATGCTTTAAACCTGGAAAAGCATTTTCTATGCATGATTTCATTTGGGTCCTACAGAAATCCTAGGAGGTAGGTAAAACAGGTATTATATTTCTTATTTTACAGAAGAACAAATTGTGCCTCAAAAAGGTTAAGTGCATTGGCCATTATCTCAAAGCTAGTTGATAATGAAAGTAGAATTTGAAACCAAATTTTCCAAAATCCAAATCTAACATTCCCTCCATTATTTTTATATATATATGTGTGTGTGTGTGTGTGTGTATACATGTATATGTGTGTTTATATACACACACACATATATATATATATGTATATGTATATGTGTATATATATATATATATTTGTATGTATGTATATTACCTCAATTCATTCAGATTTCCATGTCCCCATCTTCGAGGCAGCAATTCTGTCTTATTTCCTATTACCTAAGTTCAGAAAAACTTCTTTCCCTTTTTGACCTAGGAACCAGCAACAGTCCATGTGGACCAGTCTTTCTATCTCAGACTGTTTTAGCTTTTCTTTGTTAGATTTATTTTTCTTTCTAGATTTGGTCAAATTACAGGTACTGACTTGCTTCTGGGACCTAGATTGAGCTTTGTCCGCACTCTACATTACACCCATCCCCTCCCTGGACTGAGAATCTCTGCCCATCTTCAGCAGGAAGCAGTTTGCTCCTGATGTAATTTGCTTTAACTTTGAAATCCCTTATTCTGTTGAATTGCCCTGGCAGACTCAGTTTTTTTCAGAAATAACCTGGCAGTCGCTCTGATCTGTTTTTCCACTCCTGTAACCCCAGTTCCTTAATTAGTATTTAACTTTATGTATTACTGACTAACTCTGGGGTTATTAGGGAGAGACATGTCCTTGCATTGTTCTAGCTTTATTTTGTTTTTTATTTGGTTTATTTGCTTTACATCGAGTTGGTCAAAATTATGGGGCTAAGACCTTCTAGAGGAAGGTAATTCAAAGAGTTGAATAGTTAGAAGAGAGAGAGAGTGTGAAATGTTGTGTCACAGTTCTCTTGTAATGTCCTGATCCAGTTTCCCTAATTGTCCTATTCAGTTACTTGGCTTCAAATTATAACCATTCCCTGTTAATGTTTGATAGGATAAAGGTCTTATCTTAGACCTTACACTATACTTATTCCCTCTTAATGTTTAATGGGATAAAAGTCTTTATCCATTTTAGAATATCAGAATATCAGGAGGCTCTCCAGTACCTTGCCTCCATTATGTCATCCTCATCCTAGGTTCCTCCCCCCATTAGGTCTTCCCCATCCAGGTATCTCCCCCATTATGTCATTGTTTTTGTTACTCTATAAAAAATCCTGTATCCCATATTCAGGGCTGGATTCTTTGAGAAGATAGTCTCTTTCAGCCCTGGGACCAACCATGGATCCATTGCTCCCAGTAAATCTCTCCATTTAATAAATTCTGTATTAAATAAAAAAAGTCTTAAAAAAAAGTATACCACAAACACATAAAATAAATGCATAGTGATTTGGGAATAGCAAAATCACTAGTTACTGGAATAATCCAATAAAACTTGAGTTGAACTTTCTAGAACACTCATGAGGAAGTGAGGAGAGAAGGTGTTCCTGGGGCAGGAGAGGTCCCTTCTGGATACAGGTACAGAGATGGAAGGTAGAATCTTTTAGGAGACACAAGGAGGCAAGTGTGCAGGAAATGTAGCTTGAAATGGGTTATGAAAGATATGAAATGGCAGAGGGGTTTGTACTTGATCTTGGAAGTAGCAGGTGGACATGCACTTAGCATGTGGAAGATGGGAAGGAGAAGAGAAAGGTAAACAGCATGTATATCAATTTGGGATCTCCTGAAAAAGTCCCGAAAAGATGATGAGGGCCTGAATTAGGCTGGCAGTCCTGCAAGAGGCTTTATGAAGGGCTGACTGAATAAGACTTCATGTGGGGCAAGGGAATGGTAGGAGCCCAGGACGACTCAGAGTAACTGAAAGCAGGCTGGTGAAATTCAGAGCAAGGCTGAGGTAGGAGGGAAGTGATAACTTGGAGCCTCCTGATATTCTGATATTCGAAAATGGATAGAGACTTTTATCCCATTAAACATTAAGAGGGAATAAGTATAGTGTAAGGTCTAAGATAACTTTTGGACTTGCTGTGTTTGCGCTGCCTATGAGCCATGTAAGCTCAGAATGTCCAATAAATCAATGACCACGTGACCTGATCTAAGCCAGCTCTTGCCACCGACATGGTCATTAAGAAATCTGAATTGAATTGACTTTTTGGTGTTCTAATCTGGATGTTCAACCTGACAATAGTGAACTCTCTAATAATAGCTACCTTGCATTTCTGTAGCGCTTGATGGTTTGCAAAATACTTTATATACATAAAGTAACCTGGTTCTCACAACAACTTTGTGAAGGGGGTATTATCTAATATTACCCTGATTTTGCAGATGAAGAAAAAGGCTAAGAACAGTCAAGTGACTGGTGGAGTCAGATTTTGAACTCAGATCTTCCTGATTCCAGGTTCAATACTTTATCTAGTTGGCTCTCTAGCTGTACATACAGACAACCAAGACAATATAATAAAGCAGTAAATATTCTAATGGTTTTATGATAATTGTCATCAAAGGGACAGCACCATACAGAGTATTTGCTAGAAGAGGCAAAGTAAGCATTGGTTATAATCTTCAGCCTAAGAGAATAATTTATATTCTTAACTGGAAGCATTTTATAAAGTCTTAAACTATAAATTAGTCTTTTTCTGTTCCATATTTCTCTCAAATAGCCTGAAAATTTTACATCTCAAGCTCACTTAAAGATTACTGAACCTTGTAAATTCAAGGACATTTACTAAAATAAATTCAATTCAACAATTCAATTGTTCTGATGTTTTCCCAGCAGGTCACATTCTTTAGAATGTTTGCAGATATTTCGCCAATCCTATAGGAAGACTTCCTGTTAATTTGAACTCTGCTTTTAAAAAATCATTTATTGTGCTATTAAAAAAAAAACAAATTTAATTTCACATTTATTTTACTATTCGTCTATTTTATTCAAGATAGTCCACAAGATACAAAGACAAAAAGTAAAGGCCCTATCTTCTAGAACCTATATTCTACTAAAGAAGGGTAGTAGCACAACAAGTAGGGAAAAAAAAAATCAAAGTAATTCAAGGAAGCACAAAGCACTAACAACTATCAGATACAGAGAATGGACCCCAAGTTTAGCCTTGAAGGATGATAATTAGTCAACAAGCAAGCATTTATGCATAACCTACTATGTATCCCGAACATTTGGTTGTTATTCTTCATAATCAGAGAAGACCCCACTGTGTTGGGGTCCATGTATATATAATGTGTCCCCCTGGAGCTGATCAGCCCAACACGAGCTCAGTTTGACCACAGATTGAGCACAAAAGCCCAGGTGAATGTTTGGAGTAGAGATCTCTCTAAATTTGTGCATCTCCCATTTCTTTTGAGCTCCTGCTCAGCTCTTGTTCCTCTGCCAGGGGCTCCTATGGCTCACAATCTATTCAGAGTCCATAAGAATATCCTTGTGTTATTTCTTCTGTCCTTCCTATGAGTTCTCACTTGGTGTGAGTTCTCTGTAAAATATTCTTTTGGACAAATTTTGTTTGACATTTGGACAGTGGCCAGACCAGAGAGTTGTGCTCTCTGCAATGGGGTTTGAATGCTTCCTTAGATCAGGTCAAGAGAGGACTTTGTCTCCTTTCCAGCAGATCTTCAGACTTTTCCTAAAACAATTCAAATGAAACAGGTTCTATTCCTAGGACAGTGATGGCTTTCTGTCCAAGGTCCCAAGCCTGACCGAGGTCAGCACAATGGCTCTGTGAACCTTCAGCCTGATAAGCTGCCCAGTCCCTCTCCTCTCCCACACTGAACTAGCTATCATGGATCAACCTCATTCCCTGTGTGCACATCCCTGGGGAAATGGAAACCCCAAGGCCAATGAGCTTACTCACAACAATTAAAATTTCATCCTTTGTTGAGACTGATATTTCCACATATGGATGGTACCTCATCCACTGGTGGAATTCATCTTGGGGCCAAAATTAGCACATTTTGCATCTAAACCTCAAAGGCTCCACTGAATCCACAATCACTTATTTGTGAACAAAAAGTCACTCACCAACTCTCCCTCTACTCTAGTCTTACCTCTTAGCCTTTTAGAACTAATTAATTCCCCATCAGTCCAGTATTCAGAGTTCGGTGGCAAGACAAAACTAAAGATAATTGGTATTAGCTCAAGATGCAGAGAATGATGGAGACATCGTAAATGTCATACCAGCTCTGAGTGCTCTCTAGTGCCCATCTCCAGGGCCTTCGTGGCCATTGCCAAACAATGTTCCATCCACCCATTGCACCAGGGAGTCTCAGAGGCTTCCCCCACCCAACTCATGAGTGAAAGAAACTGACATATTAAGGAATAATTCAGGCCAAAAGAAATTATTTGAGTGAGGTCCAATAAAAATGTATTAAAATGTCTTTTTCTCTGTGGTGAATATCCTGATTTTAAATTGTCTTAATTATTATTTTGGAATGTGAACATCATTTTAAATTCAACTGTTCAACTAATTCTTAATAAATGTAATACTATGCATAAGGTGCTATAATGTTTTAGTCTCTTTCTGTACTTCTGTGTCTACAGCACTGCTTCTTTGGCTCCCTATCCTTCTTCCTCTCTAATCCCTGGAGATTCTTTAAGTGAGCCTACAATCTACTCAGGTAAGTGCCTCAGGCAAGGCACTTAATTATTCACACCATCATCTCTTGCTCAGCCAATAAGAAATCACATTTCACTCTCCCTACCCAGTATATAGCACAAGACTACCTTTCAGATCTCATTCCAATAAGCTATTACAAATAAAAAGAAACATATTTGGGTAAAAATATTTTAGTAAGTATTTATATGTCTATACACACACACACACACACACACACACACACACACATATATATATATATATATATATATATATATATATATATATATACACACACACTATATATATATGTATGTATATGTATGTGTATATATATATATACATATATATATTCAGACTTTAAATGCTTTTGTTGTAAATAATTTATATTACAAGCTCTCCAATATAACAAAAAGTCACGTACAACAATGCACTATTTATAAAGGAAAAATAAAAACAGCCTTTGTCTGGATGTGAAAACAATCTTCCTAAGGAATAAGCTGGGACCCTGAGCTATTGGGGCAAAGATCCTGTAGTGCTTTCTGTTCACCTTTCCAAGAATGACCTTCCACAATGTGGCTCCTAAATGCCTTTCTAATTTTATTTCACACTATTCCATTTCACATACTCTCTGTTCTAACCATATCTCATTACTAGCTATTTCTTTACTTCAATAACTTTATTTTCTACCTCTATGGTTTAAGCTATTTCCCAAATATAGAATCCACTAGCCCAACATCTTTGTAGCAAAAAGAAAATTTGCTTTTTTCCCACAGAAAAACTCAGCACTTTCTCTGGGAAATTTTCCCAGATTCCCTCAATTTTTAGTACTCTCATCCCTCTCAATGTTCCTCAAGTTATACCTTTTTGTAAGTATGCTGTATCCACTTCATCTTTTGGCTCCCAGTATGTTCTCTGGGTGTCTCCCATTTTTGGAATTGTCTTTTTTTCTCATTTCTGCTTCTTTCTTCCTTGGCTTCCTTCAAGTTCCAGCTGGTCCCACCTTCTACAGGAAAACTTTTCTAATCCTTTCCAATTTGAGTGCCCTCCCTCTGTTGATTTTTCCCCCTTTATCCTTTATATCTTAACTTGAGAACAAGGGCTTTCCTTTCCTCTTCTCTCCTCTCCTTTTTATTCCACTCATTTCCTATTGTCTTATCATGTGTTTCCTATCATCTTATCATGTCTTTCTTCTTTCTGATACTTTTGTGTTGTTAATTTTGAAAGGTTTGAAGAACCTAGCTCCCTTCTATCTAACCACTGTGACATTTTGGAACAATGTGAATTTGCATTGTGTCCTAAAGTTAAAAGGGACCTAAGAAAACTTTTTAATCTAGGGGCAAATCAGATTAGTTCATTGGAATATAGAAAAGATGGAAAAGGCAATTAGTATTTAACATTGACAAATGTTCCTGACGTGTTAAAATCACAAAAATACTATGAAATAAGTGCTGTGATTATATCCATTTTACAGTTGAGGAACCTAAGTGTTAAATAACTTGCCCAGTATCATCAAGATAAATATCTGAGACTGCATTTGAACTCAGGTCTTCCTAACTCTAGAAAAAATATTGTATCCAAGGTGCAGCTTTACTTTCTATAAATGAATTGGAAAAGAGTGAAACCGCAGGTCTTGAGACAAGGGAGAGGACATGAGATTCTGAACTAGAGTAGAGTGAAATAGAAAAGGAACACATTTTATGGATTTCCTTAGAGGCACTTATATTTCTGTATTTCTGGCAGTAGATGGGAAACTCCGTGAGACAATTAATCAGTAAACATTTATTAAGTGCCTACTATGTGCCAGTCATTGTATTAAGCTCTAGTAATGATAAAAAGAAAGGCAAAAAACAGATCCAGTATTTGAGAATCTCAATATGTCATGGTGAAAAAAATATGAAAACAACTCTCTACAATCAAGCTATTTCTAGGGGAAAAAAAAAAGAAAGAAAATAATCAACAGAAAGAAATCACTAAAACTGGAAGGGCCTGGATTTGACAGGAGCCAGGGGGACTAAGAGGCAGGAGGAGGTAGGGAGCACATTACCTTGCATACATTAATTAGATGCTTAAAAAATATATGTTGGTCTAATTTATACTAAATGAAAGAATTAGGAGCAATGTAAGAGAAATGAGACAAAATGAGCAAATACCTCTCATTGCATGTATATGTGTACATGCTTACACATACATGTGTATATATGTGGCTATAGTCATATAAAATTACACACACATAAATTAGATCTCCTTTAGGTTTCCTTATTTAAAAAGACAGATATAAAAAGTAAAGGGTTTCATGTTGATATCTAAAAACCAGTGAAATGATATCAGATAGATAATAAAAGATCTAAGCCTAAATGTTACAAATTATTTGAAAATAGAGATTGTGTAAATAATGTATGATTTGTAAATATTGCACAAAATAATCATTACTTAGGCCACAAATTTTGGAATTACCAAAGACCCTTATCTTACTCAACTGTTTATGTCTAATAAACTTATTCATGATCAACTGAGAGTAATAGCCTGAAAATGAACCAGATGCCCATATTTTTTAAAAATGATTATTCATTAGCATCTGTGACAAAAAATCCCAGAGATAAATCTCAAGAGTTAAGGGATTTAAACTCATTTTCTAATATTTTAGATTATCGATGCAATTTTTAAACAAACGTAGAACTACTGGGGACAGATTTATTTAATATTTAACATATTGATATATATTTGTCACTTTACAAGTCATCAAATAAATTAAATATGGAAGTAGTACCTTGGTATATTTTTTTTTCCTTCATTCAATAAATATATTGAAAACCTATTATTGTCATTGGGGAAGCAATAGTTATAATCCAGTTTCATATATCTTTTCTAATAGCATGAGGTAATTTAGACTAGGTCAAAAAACTTTTTTTAAAAATTAAATCAAAGTCATTTACATATAAATGTGTACAATAAATGAATCAAAATTTATTCTTTTTATTCACACAATAAAAAGAATTTTTAAAAATATCATATAAATTGTTTCTTATGATAATGTGATATATTGATTTTCCTGTAACCATTGGATGACACAGAAATCATTGTAATAATCTAACTTCTGAATTTATCAAAAAATATTCAGATACCATGATATCCTTAGTATGAAAGCTTTCTTTTTACAAAAGAAGATCTTAACCCTAACCTCTCTTTTCAAAGTCTGTGATTCTTGAAGGGTATATTTCATAATTCCTCCCAAAAAGAAGTCACCTACTTAAGGTCCTCAGGCTTCTTTGACTAGACTAGAGATAGATCCATAGTGTTCTTTCTATTATACTTATACAAGCAATGTTGGGAAGGCAACAGCCATAATGATCGATCAAGCTATTTCTACAACTGGCAGAGACTTCATAATTGAAGATGGTTTTATTTGTTATACTTGTAACCTCAGTACCCAACATTGTGCCAGTCACATAGAATAAGTTTAATAAATGCTTGTTTATTGACCAACTTTAGGAGCAATGTAGTCCCACTCAGACAAGACGGGTCTCCTCTGCAATAGAGCCTTTCATGTTTCTTCCTCCAAAAGCAACCTTATTCATTTTTGCAGAGCTTCGACAATTGTACTTTTCCCCTTAAACCAAGGACAAATTTACTCCTTTCATTCTGGACCACATGAATCAATAGTTATTTTATTTATGTAATAATAGTAAAAAAAAAAAATAATCAGCATTTAAGGTCATTTAAAATTTCTAAGTTGCTTTGCATTAATTATCTTACTTGAGTAAAATGGGAAGGGGGGGGGAATTGGCTTTAGAAGTAAAGACTTTTTGGAAATCTCTTCCATTCCTCCATTTCTTGTTTTCTCCTTCCCTCTCTAGTACAGAGGGTGAATTCTTAACTGCTAAAATTATCTAAAACTGTATAAAATTGCCTACAAAGTGTATTATTATTATAATGACCTCCAAGAGCTACAATCAGATATAAATAACATGAAGATGGCTAGGAAGTATCTAAAAAGATCTGAGTTTAGATTCTCCCTGGAACACGTACTAACAGTGTGATCCTGGCTAAGTCACAGAACATCTCAGTGGACCCAGGAACGACTGAATTTCAGGACAAATGCTTATATGACCAGTAAAAATGATCTGTCTTTGTCTCCTGTATCTGTCTTTCACTTTCTATCACTCTCACGCCCCAATAGAAGAATCCTTAAAAGTCATTCATTTATCAAGATTGTATCAAAGTCAATAAGATTTTAATGGAATATGAGGTGCATTTCTACAAAATATGGCTTTCTTTTTTTTTTCTTGGCAGGTATTGATTTATTTACTTTTCTGGACGACATTAACAACCCAGCCTGTTGATTTTTCCCTTTTCAGCTCTGTTGCTCCTCATGCTCCTCTAAGCCTATTACTGTATTGCTTCAAAATCTATTTGCTTCTGAAGCTTCAAATTCCCAACTGTCAGGCAGCAAAGGCATCTGGTAATTAATTTAATCCCAAGCCAGACATCTGCCCTGGCAAAGGAAAAGGAGGACTTCATGAGCATTTTTCAGCTCTGATCAAAAACTTTATATAAAGATTTTGTCTTCTTG